>NC_056747.1:610615756-610888256 GCF_019279795.1 Protopterus annectens
AATGCTCCCAGTATATATTTTGAGTAGTTGAAGTACGTAATATAATGGTGTTTGGAGAGACCTTCTTATTTTCCAGTATTCTCAGGAAGGCCAAGTGGGTTCCTGTGTTTGGGAGGGTGGTCTACAGTAGCAGGCTATAAACTGGAAAACAGTTTTAATTCCACAGTTAGCGCTGCACATGGATAGTCTCTGACTGGAGTGTGTGGAGTATTCTTTGACGAATCATTGATACTCCCCTCCTTTTGTGGTTCGGTCCAAGTTTTGGGGGCCGAAAAGCATGGTATAAGGTATAACCTGGTAGTGCTGGGGTGCTCTCGGAGCCTTGAACCAGGTTTCTGTTACTACACAGGATATAAGCTGTTCTCCATGCTAAGGAGAGTTTCGAGTGCGTGCATCTTGAGGGTTCCCAGACTTCTGGGGTTGAGTAGCATTACTCTTAGTTTCTTATCCCTTGTGATACCTATGGAGGTGGGTTTGTCTTTTGAGCTCTCAAGGCTGCTAAAAAGGCACTTATGGGGTAACAAGAGCCTTGCCAATATCCTAAAAGCCAGGGTGACCCGGACGAAGCCGTTCCCTAGCGAGAAACATCGTGAAGCTTGTCGAAAGCATGTCATCCCAGGCTGACAGGCATTGGATCCCCTTTGACAGATGACACCAACACTTGCTTTACACTAATTGTTGGATGTATATATATATATATATATATATATATATATATATATATGTATATATATATATATATATATATATATATACGTAATAATATATATATATATATGCTATATATATATATATATATATATATATATATATATACATGTGTGGATATATATATATACATGTGTATATATATATATATATATATACATGTGTATATATATATATATACATGTGTGTGTATATATATATATATAAATACATATATACATGTGTGTATATATATATATATATATATATATATATATATATATAAATATATGTATACATACACATGTACACACACACATATATATATATATATATATATATATATATATATATATATAGATACATGTACACACATATATATGTACATGTATGTATATGTATATATATATATACATGGCATATATATATATATATATATATATATATATATATATATATATATATATATATATATATATATATATATATATATATACACACATGTACACACACACACACATATATATATATATATATATATATATATATATATATATGTATATATATATATATATACATACATGTACACACATATATATATATATATATATATATATATATATATATATATATATATATATATATATATATATATAGAACACAAAATGAGCTGGATTCAACACCCAGTACAGAAGCTTTAATCCAAATAACTTGAGCGACACGCTTTCGGAAGGTGCAATGACCCTCCTTCCTCAGAAGACTAAAAAAATGAACGCCATTTTACAAGCATTTAAATAAGTCTTCTAATTGATCTTTAACAGCACACTAAATGTTAATTAAATCAAACACACCTATAAACCTATTAATGAAGCTAGCACAACAACTGATAACCACAGTTATATGCTGCAGAGGAATGGGGGGAAAAAGCACAACTACATACTGCAGAGAAATGGGGGAAATAAGGTGAGGGGTGGAAAAGTTCCACTTCATTGTACATTAAATAGGCCACAAAATATCCAACTTAATTGAAGAATTATTCAAAAGTTAAAATAATTAGGTAACTTAGCATAACCTAATATGAAAAATTATAAAATTCAGATAAAATCTCTTAATTTTATACAAATACTTGTAAATGTGTTAATACTTTAAAACTTTATACAATACTAAAAATCATTAATCAAATACTAAAATACATAGCTACTAGCCAATATTAAGATAGCTGAAAACAGCATATTAAAACAACAAGAAAACACACATTTTATCTCCTTAAGGCTAAATGCTTGAGGAGACATCCTATAGACACATGATCATTAAGCCCAGGATAAAAATATGATGCTGTACGTATTTGCCAGCATAACTCTTCTATTTCAAGTTGCGTTTGCCAGGGGCCACCTCTATTGTCCTGAGTTATATGTTTCAAGATTGTGAATTTAAAAAAATGATCATGATGTGTCATAACATGTTTGGCTAAAGCATTTCACTGGTCTTGATTGGTTATGGCATATTGATGCTCATATATGCGTTTCTTGAGTTTTCGCTCGGTTTTGCCTATATAATAGGCAGAACAAATTTGACATAGAGCGGCATATACCACCCCATGAGTGTGACAGTTGGCTTTTACCTTAATGGTACACAAAAAACTGCCTAGCTTAACTCGTGAATCAGTGCAGATAAACCTGCACTGGTTACAACTCCCACATTTATTTATACCAGTGCCAATGTGGGGGCTTTCATTTAACCTTGGTTCTAAAAGGGTTTTAAGACTTTTACCCTTCCTGAACGTAATCTGAGGTTTATCACCTAATTTATTAAAATTTCCAAAATCATCTTTGATAAACGCCCAATTTTTATTCAAAACATACCTAATTTGAGTATGGTTGGTACTAAAGGTACACAGAAATCTTGTGTTAGGTTGTATCACAGGCAGGTTTGAAATGGGCTCACCTATCATAGAACTATTACAACCTTCCATTTCATCTGATGTTTCAAAGCTTGAATCGCGGTGATTATTGGATACCAGTGGTAGGATGCATGTGGCAAGGGGAGCAAGTATAGGTTTAAAATGACCACTCACTCTTTTGTTGATAACTTCAGATTTAACTTCTTGAATAAGATGGGGAGGATAGCCTCTATCAAGGAACATGTCATAAAGCTTATCACATTCAATTAAAAAATCCCCAGTTTCGGATACCATCCTTGCAGCCCTAACCATCTGTCCTTTCACCACGGCCTTCTTTTGATGATAAGGGTGGCAGCTCAAAAAATGAAGAAAGGAGTTCGAGTAAGTGGGTTTACGAAAAATGGCACTTTTGAATTTCTGATTAACTTGATCTTTAGATAACAATATATCCAAGTAACTGATACTTGAATCCTGTAGATCAAATGTGAACTCCAAAAAGGTGGTGGTTTTGGACAAAAATTCCAAAAAATCAGGAACATTTACTGGGGACCCTTTCCAAAGGATGAAAATGTCATCCTGGTATCGAGTGTACCAGGCGACATTGGTAGAAAACCATTCTGTTGGAAAGATGAATGTTTTCTCCCAGTAAGCGAGCACAACATTCGCAAAACTACCACCACACGGTGACCCCATGGCCACACCAGATTTCTGCAAATAGGCTTGCCCATCAAATAAAAGAAAATTATTGGACAAAACAATGTCTAGGAGAGTTGCTATGACATGCACAATGTCATTATTTATCTTAAGATCGTACATGAACTCCCTAACCCAGTCAATTCCGGTAGCTTGGGGAATAACCGTGTACAAATCTTTAATGTCACTGGTTAAAAACCAATAACTGTTATCGAAGGGAATATGGTTAAGATTCTCTAAGAAACTCCATGAATCTTTGCATATTTGTTTTTCATGGTTTAAACATGGCTTCAAAATACTGTCACGTGTTGCTTTAAGCGAAGGTAGCAGATCCTCTTCCATCCACAATAGGGTGGAATGGAGGTTCAGAAAGCGATTTGTGAATCTTAGGAATTCCAAATAAAACAGGAATCCTAGGTGCTACCATTATAAGATAATGATGTAACTCAATGTCAATGACTTTTTCAAGAAATAGGTCTTCTATCATACTATTTATTTTGCTGTATGCAATATTGATCTTGTTTTTACTAAGTTCTTGATAAAAATCACTAGTGAGAAGCTCTTTAATTCTCTCGACATAAAAGAATTGGTCCATTAGGACTAATCCACCACCCTTATCGGGCTTCATTGCCCTGATATTACAGTCATGCAAAACTTTAATAAATTCCCGTTGGGATTGTGTGATGTTATGAGAAGAAGGGTGGGGAATGCTTTTATTGTTGTTCAAAGCCCTATATGCATATGTATATATATATATATATATGTATATATATAGTTATATATGTATATATACATGTGTATATATATATATATATATATATATATATATATATATATATATATATATATATATATATATATATATATATATATATATATATATACATGTATATATATATATATATATATATATATATATATACATGTATATATATATATATACATGTATATATATATATATATATATATATATATATATATATATATACATGTATATATATATATATATATATACATGTATATATATATATATATATATATATATATATATATATATATATACATGTATATATATATATATATATATATATATATATATATATATATACATGTATATATATATATATATATATATATATATATACATGTATATATATATATATATATATATATATATATATATACATGTATATATATATATATATGTATAGTGTACTCCAAAACACTCGAAGCCGATAAAATCCAAAAATCACACTTTATTCACAAAAAATCCCTGTGGTTGAGCGCTTTCATCTGTGACAGTACAGATTTCTTCAGAACCAATTCCTTACAGCAGTATATTCTATTTATACAAGATTTGGCGCCAAAAAAACAATTAAGTCTTAAAACAGCAATGTTACCCTACCGTGGTATTGGCTTTGTAACCAGATGCCTGGCTAAAAATTACAAAAGACAAATGGATACAAAGCATCGTATCCAGAGGTTACTCCATACCCTTTTTTCCCCCATCCCAAACATAAAAAAAAATCCCAGATGTTCCACCCATCAAAGGGAACAGGCAACACTAGAAATACAAAAGTTGCTAGACAAAAGAGTCACCCAAACAGTCCTTGCAGACCAAACAGGATCTGGAACTTACTCAAGGTTCTTTTTAGTTCCAAAGAAAACAGGCACATGAGACCCATCCTGGATCTCAACAAATTAAACAAATCAGTAATATAGTCAAAGTTCTGGATAGTTACACTGCAGTCAATACTCCCTCTTCTGGGACAAGATGATTGGATGTGCTCTCTAGACCTCCAGGATGCATACTACCACGTAAAAATGGACAGGCGATCCAGGAGTCATTTGCGTTTTCGACTGGGAGCCAGTCACTACCAGATGTTCTTCATCTCACATTGCTGCAGTCCTTACATATGGGTAGTCCGCTGTCCTCGGTCGGCCCGAATACCAAAGTATAAGGCTGACGTCGGTCAAGGCGCTTAAAACTGACATCAGGACGTCAGGGTACAAAAGCGCATGACCGACGTCATATCCTCAGTCTTTTTTGCCGCATGGTCCGATGCAGAAGCAGCGTTGCAAGTGCCGTTCGGCGTTCTGAAATTTTCGAGTTGAGTTTCAGACCCGAATCAAAGTTGGCTAAGTACCCGTTGAGAATATTTTTGTTTTTCTTGCCTCAGTGTTTTACCGGATGTCAGAAAAGTGAATAACTGTATTTCTTGTGGGAAACAGATACCGCATAGGGATTATCATTCTTTGTGTATTCCTTGTTTGGGGCCTGAGCACGGCGTTGTTGGGTGTTGCTTTTGTGCTAGGTTCAATAAGCGCACTATTAGCGAAGGATTGTGCTAGGCTGGTCTTGAGCGGTGCAATTATAATATGCGTTGGATTCTCCGCCGCTTCAAGAAGCGCAAAGACAAAGCAGTTAAACCCAGGCAAGAAGAGTCGTCCGTTCCGGACATCGGTTCTTTAGAGGCATCAGTGGAACCGGTGGTTCCGACGGAGGCTTCTCTGGAGTCCCAGGGGGAGACTTTGATATTGCAGGATGTGGCCTCTCAGGAGGCAGGTCAGGCTGAAGGGGCTTCCCAAGTTACTGTACTCCCCTCCCTTCCTAGGGTGGTTAGGCCCTCTCCTTCTGTTTCCAAGGCTTCTCCCAGAGGCAGGCCAGGTTTAGCTTCTGTTGGTGTCACTCCTAGTGCAGCAGGGTCTGTGCCCAAGAAGCACATGCTTAAAATGGCAGAAGATTTGATTACTCTGATTAGAGGTTCTTTGCCCCCTCCTGATAAGAGGCCTAGAGTGGAGCCAGAGTTGGGGAGTTTTGAGCAGGCTTGGATGTTTCTGAGTCTTGGCTGAAGACTTGCAGGAGTACTCTCCTTATTCTGATTCTGATGCAGATGATTCGACTCCTTCTGCTTCTCCTCCAGAGGATTTTTCTTTTTCAGAGACTCTTCATTCCATGAGGGAACATTTTAAGTGGGAAGGTCAGGACTTCTCTGATTCCAGGAAAAGGCTTAGGGAGTTTTTGCTTTTGCCCCAGCATAGGCCCTTGGCTATACCTCCTGTTCTGGATGTTGTGGAAGATGTGTTTGCAGAGGCTTCACTTAATCCTGATTCTCTGCCTCCTGCTCCTGTTAAACCGGATAGGTATTACAGGGTGCCTGAGGCTCATATGTATCTTTATAAGAGTCCTAGGGCGGACCCAGAAACTGTTAGTCAGGGACCTAAGGGTGTCAAGGCCTCTGTTGTAAAAAATCCGGTTCCTCCAGATAAAGAGGCCAGAGCTTTGGATAGATGGGGAAAGAAAGTCTATACATCTTCTACCCTAGCTATGAGGGCTTTGAATTGCCAGTTTCATATGTTGAAATATCAAAACTATCTTCTTTCTCAATTGAAGTCGAAGGTGGATGCTCTGGCGGAAGGCATTGAGTGTAAGGAGTTACAGGATTTGGTGCATGTTTCAGAGCAGGTGGGTAAGCATTCTTTACAATGTGGTTTTGATGCTGTACAGTCCTCGTCTAGGGTGGCTGCCACTGGTTCAGTTCTTCGCAGGCACGCATGGCTGAGGGATCAGAATTTATCTGACCATGTTAAGACAAGGATTTTGGATGCTCCCTTACAGTCTGATGTGTTGTTTGGTTCACCTGTGGAGTCAGTCTTGAAGAAAATGGAAGACAAGGCTAAGTCCATGCAGGTTGTTAAAGATTTTTTGCAAGTACAGCCTCCAAAGTTTAGCAGGAATTGGCCTGCTAAGGGGTGGACGTATCCTTCTTATGATTCTCAGTCTAGGGGTAGATCTAGACATGGTAGGGGCAGAGCTCAGAGTTCTTTCAGACCTAGAACAGGGAGTTCACCTGCACAATCTTCGGGTGAGGGCAGGGGCCAGTCCTTTCGTAAACAGGCCCAATGACCTACCTTTTCAGCTGCCAGATCCTTCTTGCCTGGCAGCCCCTTTGGGAGGAAGGTTGGCACTCTTCAAGGAAAATTGGAATTTGATTACCCAAGACAAATGGGTATTGGATATCATACACTGAGGTTACAAGTTTTATTTCCATACCTTGCCTCCTTTCAAAGGCATGCCGGACGTTCCTCCTCAGCAAAGACTAGAGGCTCACAAACAAATTTCTCTGCTACTTCAAATAGGGGCCATACAACCGGTCCCTCTGCCAGAAGTGGGCCTATTTTATTCTCGCCTGTTCCTAGTACCAAAGAAAGGGAACACGTGGAGACCAATCTTGGATTTATCTATCCTCAACACATATCTGGACATTCCCAAGTTCAAAATGTTGACGTTACAACAGCTTTTACCTCTGCTGGGCAAAGATCACTGGATGGTGACTCTGGATCTCAAGGAGGCTTACCTTCATGTTCCTATCAGGCTCAGTTGCAGAAAGTATCTGCGTTTTCGGGCTGGGACTTCTCATTATCAGTTCTCTGCATTGCCCTTTGGCTTATCTACTGCGCCCAGAGTGTTCACGAAGGTTCTGGCTCCAGTGATAGCTTTCTTCAGGCTAAGAGGAATACAGATCTATCCTTATTTGAACGATTGCCTGATTCTGGCCCAAGGAAAGGGCGAACTTCTTCATCATTTACAGTATGTGATAGCAGTGCTAAGATGCCTGGGGTATTCTGTGAATGAAATAAAGTCCAGTCTAGTACCCTCTCAGGACATGTGCTTTCTGGGTGTGAGACTGAATACAGCATCCCAGATGGCCTTTTGACCCCGGACAAACAACAGAATCTTTCTCTTTACTTCCATCAATTGTCTCATCAGTCCAGGCTGACTGCAAGGACAGTCCTTCAAGCCTTGGGGTTCATGGCATCTTGTATTCTGGTGCTTCCCAATGCCAAACTGCATATGAGGAAGCTACAATGGTATCTCAAAAATGTATGGACACAGCACTGCCAAGATATGGACACTGTCATTCAGATAATACCTTGCATTCAAAAGGAATTTTTGTGGTGGGCTCAGGAATGTCACCTAAACAAAGGGACTCTCTGTGACCCGGCCAGAGGCGAGTCAGATTCTAACGACAGATGCCTCAGACAAAGCTTGGGAGCTCATCTAAATGGAAAGTGGGTACAAGACACGTGGCCTGCCAGACTTCAACATCTACATATCAACTTGAAGGAGATGTTAGCAGTCCAATTTGCATTAATAGCTTTCAAGGATTTACTTCTTCCAGGGCAGGTGTTGATTCTAACAGACAACACAACTGTCATGTGGTACATCAACAAGCAAGGGGAACATTCTTATCCTCTATGCAGACAAGCAATGATTTTGTGGGAGACTGCTCTCAGTTTACAGCTAAATCTTCAGGCAAGGTTTCTGCGGAGCACAGAACTCCTTAGCAGATGTGTTGAGCAGACAAATTATGGATCCCCACGAGTGGAAATTGGATCCTCATGTGTTTCAGAAACTGACAGTGTTATGGGGAACTCCAGACATAGATCTGTTCGCTTCTCCACTAAACTACCAGCTGCCAAAGTTTTGCACAAAAGGTTTCATCCCACAGCTTGGAAAGTGGATGCTCTCTCATTCAATTGGAGCAATCTTCATGTGTATGCCTTTCCACCTCTGCCTCTCCTCCCAAAGGTACTCCTGAAGGTCAGACAGGACAAGCCAAAGATGATTTTAATAGCTCCAGATTGGCCTCGACAGCACTGGTACCCATTACTGAGAAGTCTGGTGCAGGGAGCCTCCATGGCCTTTGCCTTGATTCCACACCTGCTGTCTCAGGAGAACAGTCATTTACTCAATGTCAAACTTCACTCTCTACATCTAACAGCCTGGCATATTCTGTTTTAAACCCTGGAGGGTCTCAGCTTCCACAGCAAGTTTTGAATGTTATTTTGGAGGCCAGAAGGCCTAGTACAAGGAAAGTGTACGCAGATAAATGGAGGAGATTTTTATTTTGGAGTACAGCAAAGGAATTTGATGTTTCTAAGCCTAATTTAAGTGTGGCTCTTCAATATCTTACTGAGTTACTGGACAAAGGTTTGTCCTTCTCCTCTATTAAGGTTCATGCTGCAGCAATTTCTGCTCACTATGACTGTGACCCACCATTGTTTTCTCATCCTTTGTTTAAACAATTCCTTAGAGGGCAAAGAATATAAGACCCCACGTAGAGCTCCTACTCCTGCTTGGGATCTCAATTTTGTGTTGGAGAAACTCACTCTACAACCTTTTGAGCCTGCAGCTACTGCCGAGTTGAAATATTTATCATGGAAGACTGCTTTTTTGTTGGCCATTACCTCTGCGAGAAGGGTTTCTGAATTACAGGCCCTTATGGCGGTTGAGCCTTTCTTAATTTTCCATAAGGATAGGGTACCTTCACGTACTAATCCTTCCTTTATGCCTAAAGTGGTTTCTAGTGTGGCTTTAAACCAAACTATTCATTTGCCTACTTTTATGCAAATCCCCAAAATAAAGGGAAAAGATTTTGCACACTTTGGACATACACAGGCAGTTGCGATATTATTTGAGCAGAACTAAAGGGTTCAGGCAGTCTCAGCAGTTATTTGTTTCTTTTGCTTTGGGTTCTCAGGGCAAGCCTGTTTCAAAACAAACTATTTCTAAGTGGATTGGGTTTTGTATTGCTTTCTGTTATTCCCATCATGGTAAGGAGATTCCAGCTGGGATTAGGCCTCATTCCACTAGGGCTACTGCCACTTCTACAGCTTTTAAGGGGGTGGCAACTAAAGATATTTTGGAGGCAGCTACTTGGAATTCAGTGCATACTTTCTCTAAGCATTACCACCTTCCACTTTACTCTAAATCTAGGGCTGGTTTTGCCACTGCAATTTTACAGGGCATTTTGGCAGCTCCCAATGCTTTATAGTTTTGCCATCCTCCCTTACCTCTGCTTTGGGATTCTACCCATATGTAAGGACTGCAGCAATGTGAGATGAAGAACATAGTACAGTTTTGTACCTACCATAAATGTAGATGTTCGAAGATCCACATTGCTGCAGTCCAATTTACCCTCCCTCCTTCCCCTCTGTAGTTAGAGGCGGTTGTGTGGTTTGGGTTGTGAATATTGTAAATAGGATTAGTGCAGGGGTGGTTGTTTGCTGTCTTTTGGTTTTGGCCTTTCTTTTTAGGGCCTTCTGACATCTGGGGCAAGAAAAGACTGAGGATATGACGTCGGTCATGCGCTTTTGTACCCTGACGTCCTGATGTCAGTTTTAAGCGCCTTGACCGACGTCAGCCTTATACTTTGGTATTCGGGCCGACCGAGGACAGCGGACTACCCATATGTAAGGACTGCAGCAATGTGGATCTTCGAACATCTACATTTATGGTAGGTACAAAACTGTACTTTTCAAGCTCTGCCCGTTGGTCTCACTACAGCCCCCAGAGTGTTCAAATGTATGGCAGTATTCACGGCTCACCTGAGGCGCATAGGATTCCTAGTGTGCTTGTACCTAGATGACTGGCTCCTAACCGCCACCACCGAGCATCTACTAATAAAAGTGAGGGCACCACACTAACGCTCTGCTGTAATTAGGGATCACAATAAAATCAAAAAAATGCATCATTTTTATAGGAGCAGACTTGGATAGTACAAAAATGATGACAAAGCTTCCCCCAGAAAGAATACAAGTCCTTCGACATCAGGTCATAAACCTATTTTTCAAGAGGAAGGCTCAAGCAAGTACAGTTCTGAAAGTATTGGGGACCATGGTGGCAGCAATAAACTTCATTCCATTGGCACGGCTCCACATGAGGATTCTGCAGTGGCTGCTGTTCACTCAGTGGTCCATGCAGGAACTACCCATGTCCCACCAAATAATTTTAACAGAGTCTTGCAAGAAGGACCTTCGTTGGTGGCTTTACTCCACTCATGTGACATTAGGTCGACCTTTTGTTCTTCCACAGCCTTTAGCCACAGTGACCACAGATGCCTCCCAGATAAGCTGGGGGGGGGCATTATCTGGGAAGGAAAGTCCAAGGTACTTGGCAGGATCATGAGGCCCATCTGCACATCAATGTTCTTGAGATGAGAGTGGTGCTTTTGGCGTTGCAGGAATTCCAAGACTCTCTTCCAGTATTAACTATTGCAGTACAGACAGACAACATGTCGGTTGTGTGGTACGTAAACAAAGAGGAATCAGGTCTTACCCCTTTTTTCGGGAGGTCCTGAGAGTATGGCAGTGGGCGACTTCCTCCCAACACTTTCTGATAGCAGCGCACATCCCGGCAAAGTCCAGTGTGATAGTGGACAAACTCAGCAGAGTGATTCTGATGCATCATGAGTGATCCCTGAAACAAGAGATAGCAGAAATGATTTTCTGCAAATGGGTCCAGCCTTGCTGCGATCTTTTTGAGACATCCATAAATCCCAAATGCAGCAGCTATCTTGCCCTAACCCCCCGTCCAGGGGAATCACCAAGGGATGCACTTGTACACGAGTGGCCCTCAGGTCTCCTCTACGCCTTTCCTGCCTTCCCATTGATATCCAAAGTTCTTCAGAAAGCCACCTCCTTGGGAAGGACCTTGATACTTGTTGCCCCTTACTGGCCTCATCAAATCTGGTTCCCCTTCCTTTGGCCTCATCTCCAGGAGGAGCCGTGGGTACTGGACCCAGTTCCAGACTTTCTGACTCATTTGTCGGGAAAGCTCCACCCAGCCCTTCAAACCCTCAAATTGACAGCTTGGCTGCTCCTATTCCAAACATAGCCAGGCTACCTGATCTTTCCCCTTCACTGAAACGTATCTTGAGTTCGTGTCATAAGGCTTCAACAAGAAAATTGTACATCAGCAAATGGAAGAGATTTTCCTCTTGGGCCTTGAATAATAATATTGACCCTTTCTCTGCTCCTATATCTTCCATACTGGAGTTCTTGGCAAAACTATTTAATGAGGATGTAGCTGCAGCTACTATTCGTGTTCAATTAGCAGCAATTTCAAACTTCTATATAGGTGAATCGGGGCTGAATGGGATGGCCCACAGACTTTGCAAAGCATTCCTGAGGGGCACTATTCTGTTAAGACTGCCCATTAAAGCACCTCTAGCACCATGGGACCTGAATTTTGTCTTATCCAATTTGATTCGTCCCCCTTTTGAACCTGCATCATCCCATGATCTATAATTTTTAACTTGGAAGACAATTCTTTTGATAGTTATCACTTTCAGCTAGGAGAGTATAGGCAGCGGTGGTGCAGCAGTTAACGTTGTTGCCTCACAGCAAGAGGTTCTCCTGTTTGATTCTCGGCTGGAGCACCTTCTGTGTGGAGTCTGCATGTCCTCCCCGCTGTCGAGTGACGTTAAAGACATGCAGGTAGGTGCTTGCGTAAATGAGTATGCCTTCCTTGAAGGCTGGGCATTGGGCTGACACCTCGGCACCATAAAAATCCACTGCCAATCATTAGCGGACCGGAGTTCTGCTGTGGCAACCCCTAACTGGGAAAAGCCGAAAGACATTATTTTACTTTCAGCTAGGAGAGTTTCGGAGTTACAAGTATTGTCTATGAAACCTCCCTATATGCTCTTCTACAAAGACAGTGTCTCTACGAACAAATCTGTCCTTTCTCCCTAAAGAATGTTCAAAATCTAACTTAAACCAATCCATAGACTTACCTGTTTTCTTTCCCAACTGTGGCAATAAGGCAGAATATGTGCTACATCAACTAGATATACATGGACAATTACATTTCTGCTTGCATAGAACAAAGGACTTTAGAAAGACTGACCAATTGTCTGTGTCCTTCTCAGACTACAAGAAAGGTGCTTCAGTTACTAAAGTCACACTTTCCAGATGGCTATCAGATTGTATTATATTTACCTATAAATCGCAGAACAAAGACCTTCCCGAAAAAGTAAAAGGTCATTCTACAAGAGCTATAGCTACCTCTTCCGCCATTCGGGTGAAACTGCCAATTGATACCGGTTGTGCTGCGGCAACATTGGCAAGGCCTCATACCTTTATTACTCATTACAAAGTTGATTTGGCCTCCATGGAGAGGGCCTCTTTTGGGTCCACTTTTCTGAAGAATAGTCTCCCTTGAGCCACCCAAGAAAGATGGTGCTAGGGACACTCTCCCAACCAGTACAAAATGAAGGTGGGATAGGACAACATCACATAAAGAAGTTATGTCCTCACCATAACATTCCATGTGTGTTGACCATCTCACCTTTATTCTTGCATTCCACCCTCCTTCCCCCAACCATTAGCTCCTGGAGGACAGAACGGATTAATTTGGTAACTAATGTTCTCTGACCTTCTTCATAGCTCTTAAAGTAGTAAGTTTGTTATTTGTTCCTGTTATTATAGCAGCAAACAAGATCTGGGGAGTTTCCTAGAGAATCATGGGATAGGGTACCAGCCACAAGCTAGTGGAAGACCTTGAGCTTTTGTATAAGACAAAGTCAGAACCGAGGATTGGATCTGAACCCAACCAGTACAGAATGAAGGTGAGATGGACAACACACATGGAACATTATGGTGAGTACAAAATTTCTTTTTTTCTCTGCATGCTCTGTCTTTTAACTCTGCCGTTTTTGAAACAGTTTTTTTTTAAATATCTTTATTTAACATGACATTTTTCAAAAAAAATTACATGGTTAACATATGCAGTAATAGAAACGAAAACAAACCCTAACATTTCCTTTTTTAAATTTTAGGCAGGTACTCCAACATTGCTTTAATTGCTCATTTCCTGTCTTCCCTTAAGTTTTCCTTTTCTTAAATTCTATTCTTTATGTACTATTCCCACAAATTCCACTTATTCCTATGTCATTTGCACATTTCCTTTTCTGAATATCTGGTTTCCAGTTCTTTTATCCCTTTACTTTATTTAATAATTCATTTACATTTGGATTATATTTTGATTTTGATTTTCTATTTGTTTTTTGCAGCCAGAATTATTAAACTTAGTAAAGCTAACGTTATGTCAGGGTAATTCAGATCCTGTATCATAGCTCAAAATAATAATTTCCTTGGTTACTAAGTAACAACATTTAGCCCCTCAACATTTCTGAGAACGTATTCTGTAGGAAATTTTTAAACCTGACAGCTTGCTTCATCCCAAAAGCATGTTCCTAATTTCTCTCTCTTTGCCTTCACATTCCCAGCATTGGTTTACCTGAGGGAAAAACCACACATACCCATATTCATGCAGTGTTTACTTCATTTCACTCTCCGATTTTTGAAGTTCTCTCAGATCAGGTGAAGTTTTACTTAAAGCTTCTATTTTTCCAGCTATTTGTAATTTGAGTTTATATATTTCTCCAGTGTCTCAATTATCTTACCCACCTGAGTACATTTGATTTATTTTCCTCTAAATTACTGGAAGTACTATTTTATATTAAATATGCAAATTAAATTATTTTTTTTTTAATGAACAGCTGTGAGGTTCAAGCAGCCAGGACCGCTGCTGTTGCTTTTCTGGTTGATTTTCTTATGTTGTTTTTTTCGGCTTTTCGGTTATGGGTTGCCACAGCGAACTCTGGTCCGCTAATGATCGTCAGTCGATTTTACGGTGCCGAGTTGCCAGTCCGGCCTAACCTTCGAACCTTGCGCCCATTCACGTATGTCTTTCGAATGCCACTCTTCCGCGGGGAGGGCATGCAGACTCCACACAGGAGGCGCTCCAGCCAAGAATCGAACTGGAGAACCTCTTGCTGTGAGGCGACAATGCTACCGCTGCACCACCGCGGCTTCTCATACTTTTTCATATTTCTACTTTGTTGGCATCCATGCAGTGTCATTACTAGCCAGCATGTGAATTACATCCAAATTGATTACTTTTGTTAACTTTTTAATAATTTAGATTCATGGGTAGGTGGGTAGTTTTTGTAGTCCAGGGGAGAATTCAGGAGCCTAGCACAAATTCACTTGCTCATGGTCACATAGTAGGCAAATGAGGACTGAGGGAGTCAAACCATGTACTGCAGAAGTTGGAGGTCAGATTTAACCCACTGGGCTGTCTGCCATACAATACTCAGTTTCATACTGAGAGCTCTGATCAACCTGCTACTAAGTTACCATCTTAGAAGTCCTGTGTCTTTTGGTATCTAGTACATAACGAGTAATCATGACTAAACTAAAGTCACTTATCTTACATTTTTCATTGCTTTTGTAAGGAGGACATAATTTGATCTTTCAATTTATTTGTCTATACTGCTCTTATTTATTTCTTGTTTGTTTGTAGTTCCTGACAGTCAGCGTAGTCTCCATATAAGTCTGTGGGCTGCTAGAGTTTAATCTACATAGTGTGCAATGTAGTTCAGTGAGATAATTTATTTTAAACTTGCAAAACACACTTCATTTCTCTTGAGTACCTCAGTAACTCACACGCTCTTTATGCAAACTTGATTTTCTGTATATTTCTGCTTCTCTTTTAGAATTTGTATCCAGTTCAACAAGATATTACACATTTTTGCAAATCAGTGTGCTCATTTTTAAACTCATTGATGGTGCCTGCATGTGAACTACGCATCTACTGTCTTAGTCGCATACCTTCACCTTGACAACATATGCTGCCAGTTGTCTACTAACTCTTTCCTAATATCACTTTGAACTCTCTCTCTTACTTCTGACAAGAGATCCACCACCATCCTTATGCCATGCTTATTCAATTGTATAGACTCTGGAGATTCAGGCATCTGCTATTTACTTACTTTCTGGATTTGCCTTTTAGTTGACACATTGCTTCTTTGTTGGCTTTGCTTCTTTCTTTTTATTTTTCCTTCCTAATCACGTCATGTAAATCACCTTGTTCTCGAGGGTGTAAAGCCAAACTTGCAGGGCCATGCACCAGGGCATTCTCCACCCTCAACAATGTGTAAAAGGAGAGGATACAGGCAAGGGTGCTCACTGCTTCATGGCTGTCTGTGTGACAGCTCCCTCCATTCAGCACTCTAGTCTTTTTGGAGACACATGGGGTGTGACATATTGGTGTATTGGGAGAGCTGAAGACTTTTAGTGAAGCTGATGGTTGGCAGGCACAGAGGGGGAAAGCGGATAGGGAAAAGTCTGAAGAACAAGATAATTGCTCATTGGGGTAGAGGATCAACCTTCGTTTTTGAGGACCTGGTTTCAGGTGGTGCAACAAGACCCCCTCTGCCTGGAGAAAAGAGAGCTGTTGGATAGCCTGCTTGTCTGTACCTGGAGGTTGGAGATCCTTTATGTGTGGACTAACATCTATGCAGATTCCATGATAAGAAGTTTAGACTTCTTGGGTGATTTAATGCTCTTCCTTCATGTGACTGTAGAGTCTCATTCATCTAGTGATGTATAATTTGGTTAATATAGTCTCACTGTTTTCAAGACTGTCTGTATGGTTTCTGTGGATGTCAGACAGATGAATGACGAACTTGAACTCTTTTGTTATAATAGCAGTCTTTTGATGTGAAGAAAATGTTTGTTACACGCAGTAGCTAATTTTTTGTAAACAATGCTTCATGAAAGTGTACTGTTCTTAATATTCGTTCATTCCTTACTGATGGGTTAACGGTTCCGTCTTCAGAACCGAGCCGGACAACATCAAGCTCATGTCATCCAAAAAGCCAAGGTCCTACACAGAAAGTTCTGCTCCCTGTTAACTCAGATCTCATTTGCCGCATTACTAAACAGCCGTGTCAAGCCACTTTCTCAGCTAAGTGTCTAATTTTTTGACAGTTTATAGATTATTACTCTAAATTTTCTCAAATGTTTATTCTAATATTTTCCTACCCTATCACACACTTTAGACTCTCTCCCTCTATTTTTTTCCCTTTATTACCCTCTTTTTTACCTTGTGGTAATTCTCCATTACCATTGTTGGTATTCCTTCCTTTTCTCTTTTTACCCTTTTCTTGGGTAGCCGTTATTCTTCCTTTTGCTACTGTGCTTCTTCACACCAGCTTTGTTGGATAAGAAGAGTTCCGTTGGTTTCAAGCAGTGCAAGGATTGCGGCCCTAAGTTACTGCTTTCCGATGGACATGACTTATGTGTCTACTGTCTTAATGTCTCCCACTTGACTATAGAAACTCGGTGTGGGATCTGTAAAAACTTCTCTACCAGACTCTCAATGAGAGGAAGAATAAGTTAATTTTGAAAGGTCTCCTCAAGTCTCCTTTCTCTGAGGCTATTTCTGGGTCAGAGGGCTCACCCCTTTCTGTTAAACCCCGCAAAGGCGTTCTTCCTCTTCTTCGACGAAGTCACTCCCTTCTCCCTCTGGAGATCGTAGGGAGTCGACTCATAAAAATGTGAAATTGATTACTACTATGGCGCAGCCAGCTGTGACCCTCTCGACTCCAGGCTCGGCACCACCTCAAATAATCCTGACTACAGCCATGTCTCCTTTATCAATATCGGCACAGGAGTTCCTGGTGCAGACAACTGTGGTTCTGACACTCCTGTCACAACCTCCAATGGCACCGTCAGTACAGGTTCAGTCCCCCTCGGCACCATTGGTACAGTCACCTGTACTCCACGGCGCAGACTCTTTCGGCACAGACATGTACTTCTCTGCAGTCTTTCTTGGCACCTGCCTTATTGCCGGTGCAGACAGTTTCCACTACAGCACCATACCCTTTGGGGCAGACCTTTTTCTTTACGGTGCAGACTCCCTCAACTACTACGGCGCTGACATCTTCAGCGCAGACTTTTTCTACACCATTTTCTTCATTGCAGACTTCCTTGGCTCCAAGGTCTGCACCTGTTGAATTAGCAAGGACCAGATATTCCCCTTCACTTGATCCTTTGGCAAGCAGTCAGTGTAGTCCTTTCCTAGAAAGGTTAGAATCGCCAGCCTTCTCCATGAGGTCAACCAAGAGTCTTTCTGAGCAGGATATGTTGCGGCTTATTGACCAGTTGCTTGTGGCCAGAGGTCTCTCTCAACCGTCAAAGTCTACTTTCCCTCATTCAGATGAGAGTATTTTGCCTCAAACCCCAATGTATACTCCACCTTCGACTTCCATTCAAGTTTGAAGCCTATTACTCCGACAGCAGCCCCGACTCCAGTAGTGGATCTCACTTTGGAACCAGAGACATCCTTGTGCCTTAGGTGCACTGGGCATTGGGCTCTGCTCAAACCAATGACTGTGCCATTGGCCAGGGCATTCCTGGCTCCATGCGATTTTTTCTATGGCACATTCTAGGGGTGCTCTCTCTCTTAAGATTCATGGTCCTCTTGAGACTCCTGGTCTGGGGGCGGGCTGCGTCGGGCGGGGTGCAACCTCGTTCGAGGTTGTTGTGCTCTATTCGGGCTCTCATCCCTCCTTGGGCGGGCCAGCCTTCCAGGCCATGGAGGCGCTCGCCTCTGCTGGCAAAGCTCATTTGTCGGAGTTCTCTCCCCCTCTGTGCACGCAACTGCCACAAGCTTCAACCCCCAGACACGGGCACAAGAGCTTCAGGTCTCTCCTCCTCAGGAGACCCCATCTTTGCAGTCTTCCCCAGAACCTTCCACTGAGGCGCCCACAAAGCATCATGCAAGAGGAAGCACATGGACTCCACTGAGGAGTCATTGACTGAAGATACAAATTTTGATGATGGGGAAGGGTCCCCACAGTCGCCCTCTGATGAGGTGTCCTTTGGTGACATCCTCAAGATCCTTAGAGGGGTGACTGGAAACCCTCTAATCCTTCCTCTAGGAATCCGTATTCCTGCAGGCTTTTTGTGCCCAGCCCCCTACCTCCTGGGTCACCCCGCCTGCCTATGAGCTTGTCCAGCTCATTGTGCAGCACGCATGGAAGGCTCCTGCTACCATGGAAGCGATACCTAAGAGGCCAGACAAAATATTATTGCCCCCCCCTCACGGAGCACCCCCACTGACCATGTGGTTTTTCAGTAGATGCTATGGTAGTGGCAGCTGCCAGTAAGAAGGATTTGGCAGAAGAGAGCCAAACTGTCCATCTGCCCAACAAGGAGTCCCAGGTGATTGACAGATTAGGGAAGCATGTGTTTGCTTTATCAACCTTCACCTTAAGGTCTTTGAATTATTTGGGGAATTTTACCAGGCTTCAACGAGACCTTAACCAGCTCTCTGAAACCTTGGCAGGAGCTGTTTCTGACGAAGTCTGTGATAATGTGGCTTCTCAGATAGCCACCCTAGAGTCCATTTCTAATTCTTCCATGCATCTTATTTCTCATGCAATGGAAGGGGTGGCTAGAGCGGCAGGTGCAGGTATTGTCGCCAGACGACATGCTTGGATGAGCCTTTGTGACTTTGTAGACTCCTTTAAGGCTTCCTTTATGAATGCCCCCATAGAGGCCGCTTCTTTTTTAGGCCCTAAAGTCAAGGATACGCTGGCACGGTGTGAACAAGATGGCAAGACCTTGTCTGCCATTGGTGTCAGACACTCCACTACACAGCAATTCTATTCCAGAAATCAGAGGAGCGGAAAGATCTGGAACAAGAAATCACAGGGTTCTTTCTGGGATGCACGTGCTGAGTATTCCCCTAGAGGCAGAGGAGAAACTCCAATGGAAGATGCCCTTTTGGGGCAGAGGAGTCATGAAAACCAGGGTTCCAGAGATTCTTTCTCTGGTCAGCCCTATCAGCGCTCCTGAAGCGTTGCCTGACTGCTCACCTCTGAAAGCAGTCGGGAGTCATTTCTCCTTGTACCCCACTACCTGGCAAAATATAACAACTGACTCTTGGGTACAATGGATTATATCCAGAAGCTATCACATCCCCTTCCTTCTTTGCACAGTCTCATCAAGAGTGTTACCTGACGTTCTACCCAGTCAAAGGGAAACAGCAGCACACAAAATCAAAAAGCTGCTACAAAAAAAGAGTCATCCATATGCCCCCCCCCCCAGACCAGATAGGATCTGGATTTTACTCAAGGTTCTTTTTAGTGCCAAAAAAGACAGGGGACTGCAGACCAATTCTGGATCTCAGTACACTAAACAAATTTGTAAAACCAGAGAAATTCCGGATGGTTACGATTCAGTCTGTCCTTCTTCTTCTGGAAGAAGATGAGTGGATGTGCTCTGTAGATCCTCAAGATGCGTATTACCACATAAAGATGGACAAATGCTCAAGAAAATACCTCCTTCCGCGCATAGCAGCCAGTCACTACCATTTTCGAGCCCTGCCCTTCAGCCTCTCTACAGCCCCCAGTGTGTTCACAAAATACATAGCAGTGGATGTTAAGTTGTCAATCTCGCCTTCATTCTTGCTGGATGGGTTGAACCCGATCCTCGGCTCCGACTGCACTGCTAAGCTCGAGAGTCACTTTTACCAGCTCGAGGCAGCCCCATATCCCATGATGCAAGGCGGTATATACCCAGATCTCGTTTGCCGCTTCGCTGATGAGGTAATCCTCTTACCAGCTCCTGATAAGTGTTTATTATTATACATTTAGTCACCCCATTCCTTAAATTTTCTCTTTTCAATAGTTTTCTATTATTGTGTAGATACTTGTAAGGGTTTTTCTGACTAGGTTTACTTTCCCTAGTTTAATTTTTTAGTCAGGCCTTCATTCCTCCCATCCCCGTTGGTGTGTGTGTGTGTGAATTTAGTGATTACCTTAACTTTAATTGTTCTGATTCGGGACTGTGTGTGTGTTTTTTGTGTTTAGAAAAGCACCATGTCCAAGAACAGAGGGTCTCGAGCTTCAAGAAGTGTGACTCGTGCTGTCAGAAGATGTCTCTGACAGGCGGTCACACTTCTTGTATATATTGCCTGGGACCTCTCCACCTGAGACTCCTGTGCAATTTGTCACTTTTAGCCAGAGAATCCTGCAGGAAAGGAGAAATAAACTTATATTAAGAGGACTTCTTAAACCGGAGGGCTCCCGGCAAAATCGGCTCGGGTAAGCCCTCTAAGACTACCAAGGCCCAGGTTTCTGTTCCTAAGCCTTGGCCTTGGCTCCGGCCTCGAGTCGAGATCGGCTCCGCTGGAGCCGATCTTAACAGGAAAAATCTTCGGCACGATGGCTATCTGTGCGATGCTTTAACGGTCACTTTGGTGTAGGCTCCAACTGGCTCCGGCGTCCATGTGGCTTGGGCTTGATGTCGGCGCCCGACCGGCTCGACACCATGCTTCCTTGCCTGTATCGGCTCCGGCTGGATCCGTGGGTTCTTGACTCTCGATGATTCCTTCAAGGAAGAGGTCCAGGTCCCCCTCTTTGGAACCCGATACTGTCGGCTCCGACCTCACCTCTTCTTCGAGCGGAGCCATCGGACCCGATCATCTAGGTCTTCCAGGTTGTCAGACCATGATTTAGAGAGGGTGGTAAGCAGATTATTAAAATTACAGGCACTAGCCCAAATGCTTCATAGTCCATCTCAACAGACGACTATTAGTCCACACCCTCTTCAAGTTCCTCCTTCGACTCTACCCCAGAGTTTGGAGCTGGAGTCTCTGGGAATAGTTACTGCTATGGCTGAGGGGCAGATACCCCCCCTTCTGCGCCTTCAGCATCTACTCTTATCTCCTCCTCGAGACCTTCCTTGGAGGGATTCGGTGGCCGGGCTTCCCTGGTCTGCTCCGAGGGGGTGAGTGGCATCGGACCCTTGTCCGACCCAGCTCTTCCCTTGGAGCTTGACCTGGTGAGCTCGGCTCCGACATCTGCCTCGAGGCCTTCCATTTTGTGGGCCGGGAGTCCCAGTTTCTTTGGAACGGGTTCTCGGATCTCCCTGGGAGGGGAGCCTCGAGGTGATGAGGAGTGTGCTGGCCCCTGGGCTCAGTCAGCAGTCTATTCCTTTATCTCCTCCCTCTTCGGTGCCTGTTGATATCTCTTCCCACTCTCTTGCTCCGGACCGAGAGATCCACCGCCTCAGGTTTCCCCACTGGGAGGAACCTCTTCCGAGATTCTCCTGATCTGTCAGGAGATCCTCCATAAGAGGACTTGTAAGAGGAAGCACCTGGACTCCCCTGAGTCTACTACTTCGGATACCGACTTAGATGAGTCGGCGGGGTCCCCAAGATCCCCCTCTGAGAATGTCTCCTTTTCAGACATCCTAGAACTCCTAAAACAGAGGCAAAACTGGCCCTCCATAAACCCCTCCGAGGATGAGTCGGTATACCTCGAGGCTTTCAGATCTCGACCCTCCACCTCCTGGGTGTCTCCGCCTTTTGACCCCCTCATGGAGGTAATAGCTCGGGCGTGGGCAGCTCCTGATTCAAGTAGAACCAGTTCCCAGGAGGCCTTCTAAATTTATTACAGCCCCTTCCGGCAATTCCTTACAAAAGGTGTCCCTGTTGATGACATGGTGGTGGCGGCCGCCACTAAGAAGGAACTTGCAGATCCTTCCGTACCAGTCCATCCTCCTAACAAAGATTCTAGGACCATGGACAGGTATGGTAAGCGGATTTTTTCTTCAGCGACCTTTGCTATGCGTTCGCTGAATTACTTATGTCACTTCACCAGACTTCAAAGGGACATCCTTAAAGAATTAGGTGAAGTAGTACAGGATCCTACAGCTCCAGGGGCTCAAGATAAGATTGCTTCTCAGCTAGGAATCCTTAATTCCATAGCCAACTCCTCCATGGCTGATTTAGGTATGCAGCAGATGGAGGCGAGTAAGAGCTGCAGGGACAGGAGTGGCTCTTAGGCATCAATCCTGGATGCGGCTCTGTAATTTTGCAGATCCTTTAAGGCGTCCTTCACAAATTCTCCTTGATGGAGCAACTTTGTTTGGTCCTCAGGTGAAGGATACATTGACCAGGTGTGAGCAAGGCTGACAAGACACTCTCTCTGCCGTAGGGGTCCGTTTTTCCACCCCTTCTAGGCCTTACCCTAAAGGACAGAAGGGCGGAAAGATGTGGTTCCGTAAATCTCAGAGAGTCACACCGGATACCGTGGTCAGTTTACCCCTAGAGGCAGAGGGCTAATAATAGCAGATGCCGCCCTAGGGGCAGAGGGTCCACAAAACCAGGGAAGCAGAGAGCCTCTCTCTGACAAGCCCTTCCAGCATCCCTGAGGTGTTGCCCGACTGTCCATCCTTGGAGGCAGTCGGGGGAAGATTATCGCTGTACCAGAAGCCTGGCTTTCCCTTTCACAAGACAAATGGGTACAGTCGATCATATCCGAGGGTTACAAGATTCCTTCGAGGAAAGTCCTTCACTCACAAAAATTCCCTTCCATATGTTTCACCCGGTCTAAGGAAATCGCCAAAATTAGAAGTATCAAAGCTTCTAGAAAAAGGGCCATTCAGCCAGTTCAACAGACCATTCAGAGCCGGAATCTACTCAAGGTTCTTTTTGGTTCCCAAAAGGCGGGAGATTGGAGACCAATATTGGACCTCAGCAGACTCAACAAGTCTGTCAAAAAGACAAGATTTCGGATGGTCACACTTCAATCGATTTTGCCCTTTCTGGGCAAAGACAACTGGATGTGCTCAATAGACCTTCAGGATGCGTACTATCACATAAAATCCACAGGCGGCTCCAGAAGGTTTCTCCGCTTCGGCTGGGGTCCAGTCATTACCAATTCAGAGACCTGCCCTTTGGTCTCACTACAGCCCCCAGAGTGTTCACCAAATGTATGGCAGTGGTCACGGCTCACCTGAGATGTCAAGGATTCCAGGTGTTTCCATTATCTCGACGACTGGCTCCTCTCAGCCACCACCAGGCATCAACTTCTCAAGCCAGAGATTATACCTAAATCTCTGCACTCATTTAGAATTTCCATCAACTACGAAAAATTCTCCTTATTGCCCTGCCAATCTATTACTTTTATAGGCGCAAATTTAGACACTGTCAGGATGTCAGCAAACCTCACAAGCAACAGAATCCTAGACATCCAAAACCATGTGTGGATCATCCTTGCCAGCAAAAAGGTGCAAGCCAGACTAGTCCTAAAGGTATTGGGCCTCATGGCAGCTGCCATTACTCTTCTCCCTTTGGCCCACGTTTACCTGCGTCTCCTTCAATGGATGTTGTTCACCCAATGGTCTTACCAACAACTCCCCATCGTCATCAAATTCTGGTGACACAAACTTGCAAAACCATCTATCCTGGTGGATTTCTTCTCCCCAGGTTCATCAGGGCAGACCCTTTGTTTCC
This sequence comes from Protopterus annectens, assembly GCF_019279795.1. Lineage (NCBI taxonomy): Eukaryota > Metazoa > Chordata > Ceratodontiformes > Protopteridae > Protopterus > Protopterus annectens. The sequence goes on from NC_056747.1 coordinate 610,639,981, forward strand.
CGCCCCGTAGCCACAGTCACTGGACGCCTCCCCTGATCGGGTGGGGGGGTCGTATCAGGGCAGGATGGTTCATGGGACGTGGCAACCGTTCGAATACCACCTGCACATAAATGTCCTAGAGATGAGAGCAGTGCTTTTAACGTTGCAAGCCCTCAGCAACTTTCTTCCCTTGGGAACAGTTGCAGTTCACACGGACAATATGTCCGTTGTGGTATATATATCAACAAACAGGGCGGAACCAAGTCCTACCCCTTGTGTCGAAGCTCTCAGACTTTGGCAATGGGCGATCTCCTCTCATCGGTTTCTGGTAGCATATCCTGGGAAAACCAACATTTTAGCGGACAGATTGAGCAGAGCTATTCTCATGCCTCCACAGTGGTCTCTCAAGCAATCTATAGTGGAGGAGATTTTTCAAGAATGGGGCCGCCCATGTTGCGATCTTTTGCTACTCCCAAAACAGCAAATGCCGGACTTCTTCTCTCTCTTCCCACTTCCAGGCCATCCCCCAGAGACGCTCTTACCCAAGATTGGCCCCAGGGACTTCTTTATGCCTTTCCTTCCTTCCTTTCCTTTGATACCACAAGTACTCCAGAAAGCTACCGTTTTGAAACCAAAATGATTCTCATTGCCCGTATTGGCCTCGACAAATTTGGTTTCCATTCCTCCATCGTCACCTCTTGGTGCAGCCATTAGCATCTGGACCCAGTGCCAGATCTTCTGATCCACCAATCGGGTCAGCTGCATCGGTCCATTCCTTCTCTCAACTTCACAGCTTAGTTGCTCCACTTCCTTCCTTAGCCAGGCTTCCTATGATCTCTAACCCTGTTAGGATATCATAGTGGCTTCTCTTAAATCCTCTACTAGAAGGATTTACACTAGCAGAGTGGAAACGTTTCTCCTTTTAGTGGGAAATCAGGAATATAGATCCTTTTTACTGCCCGGTTCATACAGTTTTGGATTTTTAGCGGAAATCCTTAAATCGGGTTCTTCAGCTTCCACTGTCAAAGTTCAGTTAGCTGCGATCTCGAACTTTCATGTCGGTTTTGCAGACCATAACATTATATCCCACAGGCTTTGTAAAAGCTTTTCTAAGAGGAGTTTTTCTCCTTAATCCTCCTGTCAGAGTCCTCCTCCTCAATGGGACCTAAATCTAGTGCTGACATCCTTAATTCTTCCTCCTTGAGCCAGCTGTTTCATGTTCTCTAAAGTTTCTTTCTTGGAAGACACTCTTCCTTGTCGCTATTACCTCGGCTGGGAGAGTGTCAGAACTGCATGCCCTTTCTGTTCGTCCCCATATTTGGTCTTCCACAAGGACAGAGTATCCTTGAGAACTAATCCTTCCTTTTGCCCAAGGTTGCTTCAAAAACAAATTTAAATCAATCTATTGATCTCCCATTATTTTTCCCCAATTACTCCAACAGATCAGAACACAAATTACATTATCTGTGATGTTCACCGCCAACTCAGATATTATTTGGACAGAACAAAACAATTCAGAAAGTCTGATCAACTCTTTCTTTCTTATGCTCCAGAATAAGAAAGGCCTTCCCTGTTCTAAAGTGACCTTGTCTAGATGGCTTTCTTCAACCATTTCCTCAAATCTATCAACTTAAGGGCAAACAGCTGTGCTCAAAACCAAAGGCACATTCCACCAGAAGCTTAGCCACTTCCACAGCTTTTCAGGCTCAGGCTTCACTTAGATACTATTTGTGCAGCAGCCACTTGGGCCACTCCTCATACCTTTGTTTCTCATTACAAATTGGATTTGGCCTCCAGGGATAAGAGCCAGTTATGGTTCTCACGGTTCTCAGAGAGTCTGTTCCATTGAGGCCACTTTCCAGGAGGCGAGATTGACAACTTAACATTTAGGAAGTTATGTACCTACCATAACGTTCCATGTTAGTTGTCTTCTCTCGCTTCTTTCTTGTGACCCTCCCTCCTGCCCCCTTGCCTGGACAGACTTTGATCTCCCACTTGTCAGGAGGATTGCTTCTTTGGGCGCCAGTTAGTTATCTGGGTTCCCATTATAGCCCTTTGTTTAGGCTTGTTGCTCTTCTTTCCTTAGTGGAAAGATTTTTTTGTCTAAGTGTTTTTCCCTATAAGTACCCAAGCAGAGATCTGGGTATATACGCCTTGCATCATGGGATATGGGGCTGCCTCGAGCTGGTAAAAGTGACTCTCGAAAGCTTAGTAAGTGCCGAGTCGGAGCGATTTGGATCGGCTCCGAACCCATCCTGTAGCAAGAAAGAGGCGAGAAGACAACTAACATGGAACGTTATGGTGGGTACATAACTTCTAATTATAAGCTCACTTAGCGACTTCAAAGTTCAGGCATTTCCATATCCTGAGCGACTGGCTCCTTACCGCCCCCCACCAAGTGTCTACCTGGAAGAAGCCCTGCAGTATACTCTCTTAACAGCTGGAAGTCTGGGAATCACTATAAACTGGGGAGAAGCCACAACACAACCCCAACTCAGTCTTTGGAATTCATAGGGGTACTGCTGGACATGAGAAATTGCACAGCATCCCTTCCAGAACAAAGGACTTCAGAGAATAAGAAGTTCAACTGCTGCTCTGTCACCACAAATCCCCAGCTCAATCTGCTATTGAGGTCGTGGCAAGCTTCAGTTACCATTGTTCCCTAGCTAGATTTCAAATGAGACTTCTTTAATGGCTACTTCTCACTCAGTGGTACCCTTTACAGCATCTTTTGTCTTTTTCAAATAAATGTGACTCCAGAAATGCAAGCAACATTTACTCTGGTGGACATCTCGAAATCCCCAGCAATGGTCTCACCCTTTCACCCCATCTACCAATAGCCACGGTGACCACAGATGCCTCCCAGATGCTGGGGGTCATTATCTGGGAAGGAAAGTCCAAGGTACCTGGTCAGAGACACGAGGCCCATCTGCACATCAATGTTCTTGAGATGAGAGTGGTGCTTTAGCGTTGCAAGAATTCCAAGACTCTCTTCCAGTATTAACTATTGCAGTACAATCAGACAACATGTCAGTTGTGTGGTGCGTCAGCAAACAAGGAGGCATCAGGTCTTACCCTTTTTGGGAGGTCCTGAGAGTATGGCAGTGGGCGACTCTCCCAACACTTTCTGATAGCAGCGCACATCCGGCAAAGTCCAGTGTGATAGTGGACAAACTCAGCAGAGTGATTCTGATGCATCATGAGTGATCCCTGAAACAGAGATGGCAGAAATGATTTTCTGCAAATGGGTCCAGCCTTGCTGCGATCTTTTTGAGACATCCATAAATCCCAAATGCAGCAGCTATCTTGCCCTAACCCCCCGTCCAGGGGAATCACCAAGGGATGCACTTGTACGAGTGGCCCTCAGGTCTCCTCGCCTTTCCTGCCTTCCCATTGATATCCCAAAGAAAGTTCTTCAGAAAGCCACCTCCTTGGGAAGGACCTTGATACTTGTTGCCCCTTACTGGCCTCATCAAATCTGGTTCCCCTTCCTTTGGCCTCATCTCCAGGAGGAGCCGTGGGTACTGGACAGTTCCAGACTTTCTGACTCATTTGTGGAAGCTCCACCCAGCCTTCAAACCCTCAAATTGACAGCTTGGCTGCTCCTATTCCAAACATAGCCAGGCTACCTTGATCTTTCCCCTTCACTGAAAGCGTATCTTGAGTTCGTGTCATAAGGCTTCAACAAGAAAATTGTACATCAGCAAATGGAAGAGATTTTCCTCTTGGGCCTTGAATAATAATATTGACCCTTTCTCTGCTCCTATATCTTCCATACTGAGTTCTTGGCAAAACTATTTAATGAGGATGTAGCTGCAGCTACTATCGTGTTCAATTAGCAGCAATTTCAAACTTCTATATAGGTGAATCGGGCTGAATGGGATGGCCCACAGACTTTGTAAAGCATTCCTGAGGGGCACTTATTCTGTTAAGACTGCCCATTAAAGCACCTCTAGCACCATGGGACCTGAATTTTGTCTTATCCAATTTGATTAGTCCCCCTTTTGAACCTGCATCATCCCATGATCTATAATTTTTAACGGAAGACAATTCTTTTGATAGTTATCACTTTCAGCTAGGAGAGTATAGGCAGCGGTGGTGCAGCAGTTAACGTTGTTGCCTCACAGCAAGAGGTTCTCCTGTTTGATTCTCGGCTGGAGCACCTTCTGTGTGGAGTCTGCATGTCCTCCCCGCTGTCGAGTGACGTTAAAGACATGCAGGTAGGTGCTTCGTAAATGAGTATGCCTTCCTTGAAGGCTGGGCATTGGGCTGACACCTCGGCACCATAAAAATCCACTGCCAATCATTAGCGGACCGGAGTTCTGCTGTGGCAACCCCTAACTGGGAAAAGCGAAAGACATTATTTTACTTTCAGCTAGGAGAGTTTCGGAGTTACAAGTATTGTCTATGAAACCTCCCTATATGCTCTTCTACAAAGACAGTGTCTCTACGAACAAATCTGTCCTTTCTCCCTAAAGAATGTTCAAAATCTAACTTAAACCAATCCATAGACTTACCTGTTTTCTTTCCCAACTGTGGCAATAAGGCAGAATATGTGCTACATCAACTAGATATACATGGACAATTACATTTCTGCTTGCATAGAACAAAGGACTTTAGAAAGACTGACCAATTGTCTGTGTCCTTCTCAGACTACAAGAAAGGTGCTTCAGTTACTAAAGTCACACTTTCCAGATGGCTATCAGATTGTATTATATTTACCTATAAATCGCAGAACAAAGACCTTCGAAAAGTAAGGTCATTCTACAAGAGCTATAGCTACCTCTTCCGCCATTCGGGTGAAACTGCCAATTGATACCGGTTGTGCTGCGGCAACATTGGCAAGGCCTCATACCTTTATTACTCATTACAAAGTTGATTTGGCCTCCATGGAGAGGGCCTCTTTTGGGTCCACTTTTCTGAAGAATAGTCTCCCTTGAGCCACCCAAGAAAGATGGTGCTAGGGACACTCTCCCAACCAGTACAAAATGAAGGTGGGATAGGACAACATCACATAAAGAAGTTATGTCCTCACCATAACATTCCATGTGTGTTGACCATCTCACCTTTATTCTTGCATTCCACCCTCCTTCCCCCAACCATTAGCTCCTGGAGGACAGAACGGATTAATTTGGTAACTAATGTTCTCTGACCTTCTTCATAGCTCTTAAAGTAGTAAGTTTGTTATTTGTTCCTGTTATTATAGCAGCAAACAAGATCTGGGAGTTTCCTAGAGAATCATGGGATAGGGTACCAGCCACAAGCTAGTGGAAGACCTTGAGCTTTTGTATAAGACAAAGTCAGAACCGAGGATTGGATCTGAACCCAACCAGTACAGAATGAAGGTGAGATGGACAACACACATGGAACATTATGGTGAGTACAAAATTTCTTTTTTTCTCTGCATGCTCTGTCTTTTAACTCTGCCGTTTTGAAACAGTTTTTTTTTAAATATCTTTATTTAACATGACATTTTTCAAAAAAAATTACATGGTTAACATATGCAGTAATAGAAACGAAAACAAACCCTAACATTTCCTTTTTAAATTTTAGGCAGGTACTCCAACATTGCTTTAATTGCTCATTTCCTGTCTTCCCTTAAGTTTTCCTTTTCTTAAATTCTATTCTTTATGTACTATTCCACAAATTCCACTTATTCCTATGTCATTTGCACATTTCCTTTTCTGAATATCTGGTTTCCAGTTCTTTTATCCCTTTACTTTATTTAATAATTCATTTACATTTGGATTATATTTTGATTTTGATTTTCTATTTGTTTTTTGCAGCCAGAATTATTAAACTTAGTAAAGCTAACGTTATGTCAGGGTAATTCAGATCCTGTATCATAGCTCAAAATAATAATTTCCTTGGTTACTAAGTAACAACATTTAGCCCCTCAACATTTCTGAGAACGTATTCTGTAGGAAATTTTTAAAACCTGACAGCTTGCTTCATCCCCAAAAGCATGTTCCTAATTTCTCTCTCTTTGCCTTCACATTCCCAGCATTGGTTTACCTGAGGGAAAAACCACACATACCCATATTCATGCAGTGTTTACTTCATTTCACTCTCCGATTTTTGAAGTTCTCTCAGATCAGGTGAAGTTTTACTTAAAGCTTCTATTTTTCCAGCTATTTGTAATTTGAGTTTATATATTTCTCCAGTGTCTCAATTATCTTACCCACCTGAGTACATTTGATTTATTTTCCTCTAAATTACTGGAAGTACTATTTTATATTAAATATGCAAATTAAATTATTTTTTTTTTAATGAACAGCTGTGAGGTTCAAGCAGCCAGGACCGCTGCTGTTGCTTTTCTGGTTGATTTTCTTATGTTGTTTTTTTTCTTTCGGCTTTTCTCGGTTATGGGTTGCCACAGCGGAACTCTGGTCCGCTAATGATCGTCAGTCGATTTTTACGGTGCCGAGTTGCCAGTCCGACGCCCAACCTTCAACGAAGGCACGCCCATTCACGTATGTCTTTCGAATGCCACTCTTCCGCGGGGAGGGCATGCAGACTCCACACAGGAGGCGCTCCAGCCAAGAATCGAACTGGAGAACCTCTTGCTGTGAGGCGACAATGCTACCGCTGCACCACCGCGGCTTCTCATACTTTTTCATATTTCTACTTTGTTGGCATCCATGCAGTGTCATTACTAGCCAGCATGTGAATTACATCCAAATTGATTACTTTTGTTAACTTTTTAATAATTTAGATTCATGGGTAGGTGGGTAGTTTTTGTAGTCCAGGGGAGAATTCAGGAGCCTAGCACAAATTCACTTGCTCATGGTCACATAGTAGGCAAATGAGGACTGAGGGAGTCAAACCATGTACTGCAGAAGTTGGAGGTCAGATTTAACCCACTGGGCTGTCTGCCATACAATACTCAGTTTCATACTGAGAGAGCTCTGATCAACCTGCTACTAAGTTACCATCTTAGAAGTCCTGTGTCTTTTGGTATCTAGTACATAACGAGTAATCATGACTAAACTAAAGTCACTTATCTTACATTTTTCATTGCTTTTGTAAGGAGGACATAATTTGATCTTTCAATTTATTTGTCTATACTGCTCTTATTTATTTCTTGTTTGTTTCGTAGTTCCTGACAGTCAGCGTAGTCTCCATATAAGTCTGTGGGCTGCTAGAGTTTAATCTACATAGTGTGCAATGTAGTTCAGTGAGATAATTTATTTTAAACTTGCAAAACACACTTCATTTCTCTTGAGTACCTCAGTAACTCACACGCTCTTTATGCAAACTTGATTTTCTGTATATTTCTGCTTCTCTTTTAGAATTTGTATCCAGTTCAACAAGATATTACACATTTTTGCAAATCAGTGTGCTCATTTTTAAACTCATTGATGGTGCCTGCATGTGAACTACGCATCTACTGTCTTAGTCACATACCTTCACCTTGACAACATATGCTGCCAGTTGTCTACTAACTCTTTCCTAATATCACTTTGAACTCTCTCTCTTACTTCTGACAAGAGATCCACCACCATCCTTATGCCATGCTTATTCAATTGTATAGACTCTGGAGATTCAGGCATCTGCTATTTACTTACTTTCTGGATTTGCCTTTTAGTTGACACATTGCTTCTTTGTTGGCTTTGCTTCTTTCTTTTATTTTTCCTTCTAATCACGTCATGTAAATCACCTTGTTCTCGAGGGTGTAAAGCCAAACTTGCAGGGCCATGCACCAGGGCATTCTCCACCCTCAACAATGTGTAAAAGGAGAGGATACAGGCAAGGGTGCTCACTGCTTCATGGCTGTCTGTGTGACAGCTCCCTCCATTCAGCACTCTAGTCTTTTTGGAGACACATGGGGTGTGACATATTGGTGTATTGGGAGAGCTGAAGACTTTTAGTGAAGCTGATGGTTGGCAGGCACAGAGGGGGAAAGCGGATAGGGAAAAGTCTGAAGAACAAGATAATTGCTCATTGGGGTAGAGGATCAACCTTCGTTTTTGAGGACCTGGTTTCAGGTGGTGCAACAAGACCCCCTCTGCCTGGAGAAAAGAGAGCTGTTGGATAGCCTGCTTGTCTGTACCTGGAGGTTGGAGATCCTTTATGTGTGGACTAACATCTATGCAGATTCCATGATAAGAAGTTTAGACTTCTTGGGTGATTTAATGCTCTTCCTTCATGTGACTGTAGAGTCTCATTCATCTAGTGATGTATAATTTGGTTAATATAGTCTCACTGTTTTCAAGACTGTCTGTATGGTTTCTGTGGATGTCAGACAGATGAATGACGAACTTGAACTCTTTTGTTATAATAGCAGTCTTTTGATGTGAAGAAAATGTTTGTTACACGCAGTAGCTAATTTTTTGTAAACAATGCTTCATGAAAGTGTACTGTTCTTAATATTCGTTCATTCCTTACTGATGGGTTAACGGTTCCGTCTTCAGAACCGAGCCGGACAACATCAAGCTCATGTCATCCAAAAACTCTTGAGCCAAGGTCCTACACAGAAAGTTCTGCTCCCTGTTAACTCAGATCTCATTTGCCGCATTACTAAACAGCCGTGTCAAGCCACTTTCTCAGCTAAGTGTCTAATTTTTTGACAGTTTATAGATTATTACTCTAAATTTTCTCAAATGTTTATTCTAATATTTTCCTACCCTATCACACACTTTAGACTCTCTCCCTCTATTTTTTTCCCTTTATTACCCTCTTTTTTACCTTGTGGTAATTCTCCATTACCATTGTTGGTATTCCTTCCTTTTCTCTTTTTACCCTTTTCTTGGGTAGCCGTTATTCTTCCTTTTGCTACTGTGCTTCTTCACACCAGCTTTGTTGGATAAGAAGAGTTCCGTTGGTTTCAAGCAGTGCAAGGATTGCGGCCCTAAGTTACTGCTTTCCGATGGACATGACTTATGTGTCTACTGTCTTAATGTCTCCCACTTGACTATAGAAACTCGGTGTGGGATCTGTAAAAACTTCTCTACCAGACTCTCAATGAGAGGAAGAATAAGTTAATTTTGAAAGGTCTCCTCAAGTCTCCTTTCTCTGAGGCTATTTCTGGGTCAGAGGGCTCACCCCTTTCTGTTAAACCCCGCAAAAGGCGTTCTTCCTCTTCTTCGACGAAGTCACTCCCTTCTCCCTCTGGAGATCGTAGGGAGTCGACTCATAAAAATGTGAAATTGATTACTACTATGGCGCAGCCACCTGTGACCCTCTCGACTCCAGGCTCGGCACCACCTCAAATAATCCTGACTACAGCCATGTCTCCTTTATCAATATCGGCACAGGAGTTCCTGGTGCAGACAACTGTGGTTCTGACACTCCTGTCACAACCTCCAATGGCACCGTCAGTACAGGTTCAGTCCCCCTCGGCACCATTGGTACAGTCACCTGTACTCCACGGCGCAGACTCTTTCGGCACAGACATGTACTTCTCTGCAGTCTTTCTTGGCACCTGCCTTATTGCCGGTGCAGACAGTTTCCACTACAGCACCATACCCTTTGGGGCAGACCTTTTTCTTTACGGTGCAGACTCCTCAACTACTACGGCGCTGACATCTTCAGCGCAGACTTTTTCTACACCATTTTCTTCATTGCAGACTTCCTTGGCTCCAAGGTCTGCACCTGTTGAATTAGCAAGGACCAGATATTCCCCTTCACTTGATCCTTTGGCAAGCAGTCAGTGTAGTCCTTTCCTAGAAAGGTTAGAATCGCCAGCCTTCTCCATGAGGTCAACCAAGAGTCTTTCTGAGCAGGATATGTTGCGGCTTATTGACCAGTTGCTTGTGGCCAGAGGTCTCTCTCAACCGTCAAAGTCTACTTTCCCTCATTCAGATGAGAGTATTTTGCCTCAAACCCCAATGTATACTCCACCTTCGACTTCCATTCAAGTTTCGAAGCCTATTACTCCGACAGCAGCCCCCCCGACTCCAGTAGTGGATCTCACTTTGGAACCAGAGTCATCCTTGTGCCTTAGGTGCACTGGGCATTGGGCTCTTCTCAAGCCAATGACTGTGCCATTGGGCAGGGCATTCCTGGCTCCACGCCGATTTTTTTCTATGGCACATTCTAGGGGTGCTCTCTCTCTTAAGATTCATGGTCCTCTTGAGACTCCTGGTCTGGGGGCGGGCTCGTCGGGGCGGGGGTGCAACCTCGTTCCGAGGTTGTTGTGCTCTATTCCGGGCTCTCATCCCTCCTTGGGCGGGCCAGCCTTCCAGGCCATGGAGAGGGCGCTCGCCTCTGCTGGCAAAGCTCATTTGTCGGAGTTCTCTCCCCCCTCTGTGCCGCAACTGCCACAAGCTTCAACCCCCAGACACCGGGCACAAGAGCTTCAGGTCTCTCCTCCTCAGGAGACCCCATCTTTGCAGTCTTCCCCAGAACCTTCCACTGAGGAAGCGCCCCACAAAGCATCATGCAAGAGGAAGCACATGGACTCCACTGAGGAGTCATTGACTGAAGATACAAATTTTGATGATGGGGAAGGGTCCCCACAGTCGCCCTCTGATGAGGTGTCCTTTGGTGACATCCTCAAGATCCTTAGAGGGGTGACTGGAAACCCTCTAATCCTTCCTCTAGGAATCCGTATTCCTGCAGGCTTTTTGTGCCCAGCCCCCTACCTCCTGGGTCACCCCGCCTGCCTATGAGCTTGTCCAGCTCATTGTGCAGCACGCATGGAAGGCTCCTGCTACCATGGAAGCGATACCTAAGAGGCCAGACAAAATATTATTGCCCCCCCCTCACGGAGCACCCCCACTGACCATGTGGTTTTTCAGTAGATGCTATGGTAGTGGCAGCTGCCAGTAAGAAGGATTTGGCAGAAGAGAGCCAAACTGTCCATCTGCCCAACAAGGAGTCCCAGGTGATTGACAGATTAGGGAAGCATGTGTTTGCTTTATCAACCTTCACCTTAAGGTCTTTGAATTATTTGGGGAATTTTACCAGGCTTCAACGAGACCTTAACCAGCTCTCTGAAACCTTGGCAGGAGCTGTTTCTGACGAAGTCTGTGATAATGTGGCTTCTCAGATAGCCACCCTAGAGTCCATTTCTAATTCTTCCATGCATCTTATTTCTCATGCAATGGAAGGGGTGGCTAGAGCGGCAGGTGCAGGTATTGTCGCCAGACGACATGCTTGGATGAGCCTTTGTGACTTTGTAGACTCCTTTAAGGCTTCCTTTATGAATGCCCCCATAGAGGCCGCTTCTTTTTTAGGCCCTAAAGTCAAGGATACGCTGGCACGGTGTGAACAAGATGGCAAGACCTTGTCTGCCATTGGTGTCAGACACTCCACTACACAGCAATTCTATTCCAGAAATCAGAGGAGCGGAAAGATCTGGAACAAGAAATCACAGGGTTCTTTCTGGGATGCACGTGCTGAGTATTCCCCTAGAGGCAGAGGGGAGAAACTCCAATGGAAGATGCCCCTTTTGGGGCAGAGGAGGTCCGCGAAACCAGGGTTCCAGAGATTCTTTCTCTGGTCAACCCTATCAGCGCTCCTGAAGCGTTGCCTGACTGCTCACCTCTGAAAGCAGTCGGGAGTCATTTCTCCTTGTACCCCACTACCTGGCAAAATATAACAACTGACTCTTGGGTACAATGGATTATATCCAGAAGCTATCACATCCCCTTCCTTCTTTGCACAGTCTCATCAAGAGTGTTACCTGACGTTCTACCCAGTCAAAGGGAAACAGCAGCACACAAAATCAAAAAGCTGCTACAAAAAAAGAGTCATCCATATGCCCCCCCCCCCAGACCAGATAGGATCTGGATTTTACTCAAGGTTCTTTTTAGTGCCAAAAAAGACAGGGGACTGCAGACCAATTCTGGATCTCAGTACACTAAACAAATTTGTAAAACCAGAGAAATTCCGGATGGTTACGATTCAGTCTGTCCTTCTTCTTCTGGAAGAAGATGAGTGGATGTGCTCTGTAGATCCTCAAGATGCGTATTACCACATAAAGATGGACAAATGCTCAAGAAAATACCTCCGCTTCCGCATAGCAGCCAGTCACTACCATTTTCGAGCCCTGCCCTTCAGCCTCTCTACAGCCCCCAGTGTGTTCACAAAATACATAGCAGTGGATGTTAAGTTGTCAATCTCGCCTTCATTCTTGCTGGATGGGTTCGGAGCCGATCCTCGGCTCCGACTCGGCACTTGCTAAGCTCGAGAGTCACTTTTACCAGCTCGAGGCAGCCCCATATCCCATGATGCAAGGCGGTATATACCCAGATCTCGTTTGCCGCTTCGCTGATGAGGTAATCCTCTTACCAGCTCCTGATAAGTGTTTATTATTATACATTTAGTCACCCCATTCCTTAAATTTTCTCTTTTTCAATAGTTTTCTATTATTGTGTAGATACTTGTAAGGGTTTTTCTGACTAGGTTTACTTTCCCTAGTTTAATTTTTTAGTCAGGCCTTCATTCCCTCCCATCCCCCCCCCCCCCCCCGTTAGGGTGTGTGTGTGTGTGAATTTAGTGATTACCTTAACTTTAATTGTTCTGATTCGGGACTGTGTGTGTGTTTTTGTGTTTAGAAAAGCACCATGTCCAAAGAACAGAGGGTCTCAGGCTTCAAGAAGTGTGACTCGTGCTGTCAGAAGATGTCTCTGACAGACGGTCACACTTCTTGTATATATTGCCTGGGACCTCTCCACCTGCAGGACTCCTGTGCAATTTGTCACTCTTTTAGCCAGAGAATCCTGCAGGAAAGGAGAAATAAACTTATATTAAGAGGACTTCTTAAACCGGAGGGCTCCCCGGCAAAATCGGCTCCGGGTAAGCCCTCTAAGACTACCAAGGCCCAGGTTTCTGTTCCTAAGCCTTCGGCCTTGGCTCCGACTCCTTCGGAGTCGAGATCGGCTCCGGCTGGAGCCGATCTTAGCTTGGAAAAATCTTCGGCACCGATGGCTATCTGTGCCGATACTTTGACGGTCACTTTGGTGTAGGCTCCAACTGGCTCCGACGTCCATGTGGCTTGGGCTTCGGTGTCGGCGCCGACCGGCTCCGACACCATAACTTCCTTGCCTGTATCGGCTCCGGCTGGATCCGTGGGTTCTTCGGCTCCGATGATTCCTTCAAGGAAGAGGTCCAGGTCCCCCTCTTTGGAACCGATACTGTCGGCTCCGACCTCACCTCTTCTTTCGGAGCGGAGCCATCGGAGCCGATCATCTAGGTCTTCCAGGTTGTCAGACCATGATTTAGAGAGGGTGGTAAGCAGATTATTAAAATTACAGGCACTAGCCCAAATGCTTCATAGTCCATCTCAACAGACGACTATTAGTCCACACCCTCTTCAAGTTCCTCCTTCGACTCTACCCCAGAGTTTGGAGCTGGAGTCTACGGGAATAGTTACTGCTATGGCTGAGGGGCAGATACCCCCCCCTTCTGCGCCTTCAGCATCTACTCTTATCTCCTCCTCGAGACCTTCCTTGGAGGGATTCGGTGGCTGGCTTCCTGGTCTGCTCGAGGGGTGAGTGGCATCGGACCCTTGTCCGACCCCGCTCTTCCCCTTGGAGCTTCGGCCTTGGTGAGCTCGGCTCCGACATCTGCCTCGGAGCCTTCCATTTTGTGGGCCCGGGAGTCCCAGTTTCTTTGGAACGGGTTCTCTCGGATCTCCCTGGGAGGGGAGCCTTCGAGGTGATGAGGAGTGTGCTGGCCCCTGGGCTCAGTCAGCAGTCTATTCCTTTATCTCCTCCCTCTTCGGTGCCTGTTGATATCTCTTCCCACTCTCTTGCTCCCGGACCGAGAGATCCACCGCCTCAGGTTTCCCCACTGGGAGGAACCCCCTCTTCCGAGGATTCTCCTGATCTGTCAGGAGATCCTCCACGCAAGAGGACTTGTAAGAGGAAGCACCTGGACTCCCCTGAGTCTACTACTTCGGATACCGACTTAGATGAGTCGGAGGGGTCCCCAAGATCCCCCTCTGAGAATGTCTCCTTTTCAGACATCCTAGAACTCCTAAAACAGAGGGGAAACTGGCCCTCCATAAACCCCTCCGAGGATGAGTCGGTATACCTCGAGGCTTTCAGATCTCGACCCTCCACCTCCTGGGTGTCTCCGCCTTTTGACCCCCTCATGGAGGTAATAGCTCGGAAGGCGTGGGCAGCTCCTGATTCCGTAGAACCAGTTCCCAGGAGGCCTTCTAAATTTATTACAGCCCCTTCCGAAAAGCAATTCCTTACAAAAGGTGTCCCTGTTGATGACATGGTGGTGGCGGCCGCCACTAAGAAGGAACTTGCAGATCCTTCCGTACCAGTCCATCCTCCTAACAAAGATTCTAGGACCATGGACAGGTATGGTAAGCGGATTTTTTCTTCAGCGACCTTTGCTATGCGTTCGCTGAATTACTTATGTCACTTCACCAGACTTCAAAGGGACATCCTTAAAGAATTAGGTGAAGTAGTACAGGATCCTACAGCTCCAGGGGCTCAAGATAAGATTGCTTCTCAGCTAGGAATCCTTAATTCCATAGCCAACTCCTCCATGCGGCTGATTTCGTATGCAGCAGATGGAGCGAGTAGAGCTGCAGGGACAGGAGTGGCTCTTAGGCATCAATCCTGGATGCGGCTCTGTAATTTTGCAGATCCCTTTAAGGCGTCCTTCACAAATTCTCCCTTCGATGGAGCAACTTTGTTTGGTCCTCAGGTGAAGGATACATTGACCAGGTGTGAGCAAGACGGCAAGACACTCTCTCTGCCGTAGGGGTCCGTTTTTCCACCCCTTCTAGGCCTTAACCTAAAGGACAGAAGGGCGGAAAGATGTGGTTCCGTAAATCTCAGAGAGTCACACCGGATACACGTGGTCAGTTTACCCCTAGAGGCAGAGGGGCTAATAATAGCAGATGCCGCCCTAGGGGCAGAGGGGGTCCACAAAACCAGGGAAGCAGAGAGCCTCTCTCTGACAAGCCCTTCCAGCATCCCTGAGGTGTTGCCCGACTGTCCATCCTTGGAGGCAGTCGGGGGAAGATTATCGCTGTACCCAGAAGCCTGGCTTTCCCTTTCACAAGACAAATGGGTACAGTCGATCATATCCGAGGGTTACAAGATTCCTTTCGAGGAAAGTCCCTTCACTCACAAAAATTCCCTTCCATATGTTTCACCCGGTCTAAGGGAAATCGCAAAATTAGAAGTATCAAAGCTTCTAGAAAAAAGGGCCATTCAGCCAGTTCCAACAGACCATTCAGAGCCCGGAATCTACTCAAGGTTCTTTTGGTTCCCAAAAAGACGGGAGATTGGAGACCAATATTGGACCTCAGCAGACTCAACAAGTCTGTCAAAAAGACAAGATTTCGGATGGTCACACTTCAATCGATTTTGCCCTTTCTGGGCAAAGACAACTGGATGTGCTCAATAGACCTTCAGGATGCGTACTATCACATAAAAATCCACAGACGCTCCAGAAGGTTTCTCCGCTTTCGGCTGGGGTCCAGTCATTACCAATTCAGAGACCTGCCCTTTGGTCTCACTACAGCCCCCAGAGTGTTCACCAAATGTATGGCAGTGGTCACGGCTCACCTGAGATGTCAAGGATTCCAGGTGTTTCCGTATCTCGACGACTGGCTCCTCTCAGCCACCACCAGGCATCAACTTCTCCAAGCCAGAGATTATACCCTAAATCTCTGCACTCATTTAGGAATTTCCATCAACTACGAAAAATTCTCCTTATTGCCCTGCCAATCTATTACTTTTATAGGCGCAAATTTAGACACTGTCCGGATGTCAGCAAACCTCACAAGCATCAGAATCCTAGACATCCAAAACCATGTGCGGATCATCCTTGCCAGCAAAAAGGTGCAAGCCAGACTAGTCCTAAAGGTATTGGGCCTCATGGCAGCTGCCATTACTCTTCTCCCTTTGGCCCACGTTTACATGCGTCTCCTTCAATGGATGTTGTTCACCCAATGGTCTTACCAACAACTCCCCATGCGTCATCAAATTCTGGTGACACAAACTTGCAAAAACCATCTATCCTGGTGGATTTCTTCTCCCCAGGTTCATCAGGGCAGACCCTTTGTTTCCCCGGCCCCGGTAGCCACAGTCACTACGGACGCCTCCCTGATCGGGTGGGGGGGGGGTCATTATCAGGGCAGGATGGTTCATGGGACGTGGCAACCGTTCGAATACCACCTGCACATAAATGTCCTAGAGATGAGAGCAGTGCTTTTAACGTTGCAAGCCCTCAGCAACTTTCTTCCCTTGGGAACAGTTGCAGTTCACACGGACAATATGTCCGTACTGTGGTATATCAACAAACAGGGCGGAACCAAGTCCTACCCCTTGTGTCGAGAAGCTCTCAGACTTTGGCAATGGGCGATCTCCTCTCATCGGTTTCTGGTAGCAACGCATATCCCTGGGAAAACCAACATTTTAGCGGACAGATTGAGCAGAGCTATTCTCATGCCTCACGAGTGGTCTCTCAAGCAATCTATAGTGGAGGAGATTTTTCAAGAATGGGGCCGCCCATGTTGCGATCTTTTTGCTACTCCCCAAAACAGCAAATGCCCGGACTTCTTCTCTCTCTTCCCACTTCCAGGCCATCCCCCCAGAGACGCTCTTACCCAAGATTGGCCCCAGGGACTTCTTTATGCCTTTCCTTCCTTCCTTTCCTTTGATACCACAAGTACTCCAGAAAGCTACCGTTTTGAGAGCCAAAATGATTCTCATTGCCCCGTATTGGCCTCGACAAATTTGGTTTCCATTCCTCCATCGTCACCTCTTGGTGCAGCCGTGGCATCTGGACCCAGTGCCAGATCTTCTGATCCACCAATCGGGTCAGCTGCATCGGTCCATTCCTTCTCTCAACTTCACAGCTTGGTTGCTCCACTTCCTTCCTTAGCCAGGCTTCCTATGATCTCTAACCCTGTTAGGGATATCATAGTGGCTTCTCTTAAATCCTCTACTAGAAGGATTTACACTAGCAAGTGGAAACGTTTCTCCTTTTGGGCGAAATCAAGGAATATAGATCCTTTTACTGCCCCGGTTCATACAGTTTTGGATTTTTTAGCGGAAATCCTTAAATCGGGTTCTTCAGCTTCCACTGTCAAAGTTCAGTTAGCTGCGATCTCGAACTTTCATGTCGGTTTTGCAGACCATAACATTATGTCCCACAGGCTTTGTAAAGCTTTTCTAAGAGGAGTTTTTCTCCTTAATCCTCCTGTCAGGAGTCCTCCTCCTCAATGGGACCTAAATCTAGTGCTGACATCCTTAATTCTTCCTCCCTTCGAGCCAGCTGTTTCATGTTCTCTAAAGTTTCTTTCTTGGAAGACACTCTTCCTTGTCGCTATTACCTCGGCTAGGAGAGTGTCAGAACTGCATGCCCTTTCTGTTCGTCCCCCATATTTGGTCTTCCACAAGGACAGAGTATCCTTGAGAACTAATCCTTCCTTTTTGCCCAAGGTTGCTTCAAAAACAAATTTAAATCAATCTATTGATCTCCCCGTATTTTTCCCCAATTACTCCAACAGATCAGAACACAAATTACATTATCTGTGATGTTCACCGCCAACTCAGATATTATTTGGACAGAACAAAACAATTCAGAAAGTCTGATCAACTCTTTCTTTCTTATGCTCAGAATAAGAAAGGCCTTCCTGTTTCTAAAGTGACCTTGTCTAGATGGCTTTCTTCAACCATTTCCGAAATCTATCAACTTAAGGGCAAACAGCTGTGCTCAAAACCAAAGGCACATTCCACCAGAAGCTTAGCCACTTCCACAGCTTTTCAGGCTAGACTTCCCTTAGATACTATTTGTGCAGCAGCCACTTGGGCCACTCCTCATACCTTTGTTTCTCATTACAAATTGGATTTGGCCTCCAGGGATAGAGCCAGTTATGGTTCTACGGTTCTCAAGAGTCTGTTCCATTGAGCCACCCAGGAGGCGAGATTGACAACTTAACATTTAGAAGTTATGTACCTACCATAACGTTCCATGTTAGTTGTCTTCTCTCGCCTTCTTTCTTGTGACCCTCCCTCCTGCCCCCTTGCCTGGACAGACTTTGATCTCCCTTGTCAGGAGGATTGCTTCTTTGGGCGCCAGTTAGTTATCTGGGTTCCCATTATAGCCCTTTTGTTTAGGCTTGTTGCTCTTCTTTCCTTAGTGGAAAGATTTTTTTGTGCTAGGTGTTTTCCCTATAAGTACCAAACGAGATCTGGGTATATACCGCCTTGCATCATGGGATATGGGGCTGCCTCGAGCTGGTAAAAGTGACTCTCGAGCTTAGTAAGTGCCGAGTCGGAGCCGAGGATCGGCTCCGAACCCATCCAGCAAGAAAGAAGGCGAGAGAAGACAACTAACATGGAACGTTATGGTAGGTACATAACTTCTAATTATCGCTCACTTGCGACTTCAAGGATTCCAGGCATTTCCATATCTAGACGACTGGCTCCTTACCGCCCCCACCAAGTGTCTACTGGAAGAAGCCCTGCAGTATACTCTCTTAACAGCTCGAAGTCTGGGAATCACTATAAACTGGGAGAAATACAACACAACCCCAACTCAGTCTTTGGAATTCATAGGGGTACTGCTGGACATGAGAAATTGCACAGCATCCCTTCCAGAACAAGGACTTCAGAGAATAAGAGAAGTTCAACTGCTGCTCTGTCACCACAAATCCCCAGCTCAATCTGCTATTGAGGTCAATGGCAGCTTCAGTTACCATTGTTCCCCTAGCTAGATTTCAAATGAGACTTCTTTAATGGCTACTTCTCACTCAGTGGTACCCTTTACAGCATCTTTTGTCTTTTCAAATAAATGTGACTCAGAAATGCAAGCAACATTTACTCTGGTGGACATCTCGAAATCCCCAGCAATGGTCTCACCCTTTCACACCCCATCTACCAATAGCCACGGTGACCACGGATGCCTCCCTGATGGGGGGGGGGGTCTATGTCAGGGAAACTCGGTCCAAGGCACCTGGTCAGAGACACGGGCCCTCTTGCATATCAGTGTCCTGGAACTGAGGGTGGTGCTTCTAGCGTTGCAAGCATTTAACTCCATCTTTCTATCAGGGACTATTGCGATCCAATCAGAAAAAATGTCAGTGGTCTGGTACATCAGCAAACAAGGGGGCACCAGAACTTACCCATTTTGCCGAGAGGCCTTGAGAATATGGCAATGGGCGATAACTCACAACCGCTTTCTGACTGCAACGCACATTCCCGGGAACTCCAACGTAATAGTGGACAAATTGAGCAGGTGCATTCTACAGCCTCACGAGTGGTCCCTCCATCCTCTGATAGTGGCAAAAATCTTCCACCACTGGGACCAGCTTTGCTGCAACCTATTTGCCTCCCCAACCAACTACAAGTGCAGCATCTACTTTGCCCTGATCCCCCCTTGGGGACAGTCACTAAGGGACACTGTAGTCCACACTTGGCCCTCGGGTCTTCTTTATTACCTATCCTCCTCTTCCCCTTATCTCCTGATTTTCTAAAGAAAGCACGACAGTTGAAGAGCAAAGTGATCCTCATTGCTGCATATTGGCCTCGACAATTCTGGTTTCCCTTCCTCTGGCCTCACCTGCTAGATCAACCGTGGATCCTCAATCCATCACCAACAGTGATCTCCCATCAGCAGGGTCTGATTCACCCCAATCTAACAACCCAGGAACTGACAGCTTGGTTTCTCCACTTCCTAAGATTGCCAGGCATGAAAACCTTTAGTCCCCTGTGCGCAATATTCTTACTGCATCTCATAAATCGTCCACCAGACCAAGCTATCTTAACAAATGGAAGAGGTTCTCTCTATGGGCAGCAGATAGGCAAATAGACCCCTTGTCAGCCCCGGTCTCAGTGGTATTGGATTACATATTACATCTTTTCCAGTCTGGGGTATCTGCCTCTACTACCAGTGTACATTTAGCTACCATCTCAAATTTTCATATTGGTTTTCAAGATTCTTCAGTTATGTCATACAGACTCTGTAAGACTTTCTTGAAAGGGGTTATCCACCTAAAACCTCCCTTTAGAGAACCCGTACAATCTTGGGATTTGGCTTTGGTTCTGCAAGTTTTAACAGCACCACCCTTTGAACTTGCGTCCTCTTGTGATGTAAGATATCTCTCTTGGAAAATGTTGGTTCTGATTGCAATCACATCAGCCAGACAATTGTCAGAACTTCAGGCCTTATGCATCAAACCTCCCTATCTTAACTTCTGTAAGGACAGGGTATCACTGAGAACCAATTCTACCTTTTTACAAAAAGTGGTGTCAGAGCGATCTGTCAACCAGTCTTTTGATATCCCAGTGTTCTTTCCTAATCATTCTAATAAGGGAGAGTATTGCCTGCACTCCTTGGATGTTCATAGGCAAATACGATTTTATCTGGACAGAACAAAATCGACCCGTAAATTAGATCAACTGTTTCTGGCTTTTTCTGGACCTAGATGGGGTCATCCTGTATCAAAAGTTACATTGGCTTCATGGTTGAGAAATTTTATCACCTTTATCTACAACAAAAACAATCTCACCTTGCCTCATACAGTCAAAGCACATTCTACAAGATCTATGGCAACTTCAGCAGCTTTCCATGCTAAGGCTTTCCTCTGATATTTGCTCAGCTGCAACTTGGGCCAAACCTCATACCTTTGTTCTTCATTACAAATTGGACTTGGCCTCTAGAGGTAGAGTTTCCTTTGGTTCCTTGGTGCTC
The DNA here is from genome assembly GCF_019279795.1 of Protopterus annectens. Classification (NCBI taxonomy): domain Eukaryota; kingdom Metazoa; phylum Chordata; order Ceratodontiformes; family Protopteridae; genus Protopterus; species Protopterus annectens. Next base: position 610,660,576 of record NC_056747.1, read on the forward strand.
AGGAATGTCCTTCCATGAGGGCCACCCAGGTAGCTGGGGACTCTGTCCCATCAGTAAGGAATGAACAAAAATTATCAACATCAGTAAGGAATGAACGAAGATTATCAACATCAGATAAAGAAGTTATGTCTTACCATAACATTCCATCTGTGTTGTTGATTTTCGTTCATTCATTACGTCCCACCCTCCATCTCCCATCCAGAGGTTCTTGGTTGATCTCATGCACTCCTTATGTGTAGGTCTGTTATGACCAGAGGTAGCCTCTACTTTTATCTACCAACTTGCAAACTCGATCTGAGGTAACAGGGAGCAGAGCATTCTGGGTAGGGCCTTGGCTCGAGAGTTTTTGGCTGACGCGAGCTTGGTATTGGCTGGCTCAGTTCCGAGGACAGAACTGATAACCCATCCGTAATGAATGAATGAAGATAAACAACACAGATGGAACGTTATGGTAAGACATGACTTCTTTTTCTGCAAAGAAACTGCAAATTTAATTTTTTTTCAACATTCACCTCATTCAAAGATGCAAACTTGTCATTGTACGAGTAGGTTAAAAAAAAGTATTTTTATGTTTTTAAGATATCTGCTAATTTCCAGCACTGATGAGTAAAAAGGGGTATGGGTATTTCAGAAATCTACATTGCATATAGGTGGAATTGACAGTTTTCTACAAACTGGAGCAGAAGTATGAATGTGGAATGGTAGTGTGTGTCTGCTAACTGAGAAATGTTTTAGTAATGCAAAAATGATTTAGTAAGGCGTAATGATTGCATAGGCAGCTGCAGTATGATCACTTGTGTAATCAGTTATCAGTAATGTTAAAGCAGCATTTATTGAATGATGAACTCTTAGCTGTCATTTTTGTATGTTATACTTGTTAAGTGTTTCTTGCTGCAGTGTTGCATGTAGGTGTAAATTATTTTTGTGGCAGTTAGTTATGTGGTAAAGCACAGCTGTTTGAAGAGGATTGCAGGCGGAGATTTTCTTTGATCCGAAGTACATTGACCTCAGATTTTTTAAGTTTAAGTTGAGGTTTGGGTGCATAATCCTTTGCACAGGAGATTTTTTTTTGGGGGGGGGGGGGTGCAATAAAAAACAATGCAGATTTATGGCTTGTGGGAATGCTTTTTCTACAACTTTTGTAGCATCAATATTGTATTCATATAAGTAGACCTTGCTATGTCTAGGTAATTCAGATCCTATACTGCCAAAACTCAGCTCTCAAAAACAAGTAAAAAAATTTAAAATGGTGTAAATATTACTTAAAATAAGCAAAGTTATCTCCCAACAGAACAAGAAAATGTAAATTGCCAAGAATATTTAAAAACAAGTAAATATTTCTATCCTCCAAAATCCCCATGGGCATCTTAAAACAAGTGCATTCAGACTTAAAGCAAGTAAATTTGTTTCATACAGGGAAAACAAATTTAAGATTTATTTTCTGAATATGTAGGAACGTTTGCTTTAATTTAGAAAGTGCTAGCCATTGTCTTGAAACATTTTTAGCAATTATATATTAAAACTATTGCAACCAGACTAAAACCAAGTATTTTTAGATGCAAAGCAAAAGATAAGCCATTTTTTTCTAAAATTGTAGGAAATCTTGTTTGAATTTAACATTCGGTGGTGGTTTAAATGCCTTGAAATGAGACAAAATACCCTGAAATTTACAGAAAAAATTATGCTGTATTACAAATTGACTGACTGCTTAAATAATTCTTTATCCCGAGGCATGTATGGCAGAACAACATGCAAAAACAAGGCCATTGCTCACTGTGAAAATGAGAATGTCAGCATATGCAATATATCAAATACAGTGACCTTATGAAATAGACAAGGAGCAAATTAAACCAACACCCTGTCAAAAATTAAAGATGAAATCAAATTTGAAGTTTATGTCTTGCACTACAAGGGACACAATAACGACTAGGAATAAAAAAAAGTTTTGTGCATTTCTACACAGCAAGGAACCTTTTCCACTCAGCCGTAGCATTTCTATACGAAAAGGTCATGTCACGGTCATGGATGGCATCTGACAGTACTTCATTCTGCAGCACAGAGAGAGGTGTTGCAATGCACTTACGATATGTAAGGTGAAATGTGTAATAACATGCCATGAGATGTGCCACATTTTCATAAACGTCTTCTTTTGGGAAGGTCATCAAAGGCATGGTTCCAATGGCCAGTAAGCAGTTGGTTTTGCAGACAGTCATGACAGGCTGGCTAAAGAATGGTCTTGTCTGAAGAAAGCTGTTGGGGTCTTCTTTACACTAACCAAAACAAGGAAAAAATAAAAATATTATGACCACAAAACCGATTCATTGTAATTTATGCTGAAGTAATATATAAATTATGAAAAATTCACAAATTTCTTACCTCAAGGATGTGAAGCATAGCCTCACTTGCATGTAACTTCTTGGGTGGAGCCACAAGTGATGGAAACATGTCTGGTAAAGCCTTCATCAAAGCAATTGAGTGCTTCACTGTTAAATACAGAATCAGATTCCTGATTTACTGTGGCCAGTTGTTTTCAAAACCACAGGATATTTCAGATTTTTTGTTTACACTTGGTTGTGATGTCATGATGCAGGAAATTTTACATTTTGATACAATGCCAATAAAAGTATTGAAATTCAATACCATTTTCTATACTGGACATAGTATATCTAAATCAATGTATTTAAATTGGAGCTTTGTTTGCATGCAGTAAAGTCTTTTCAGTGATAAAGAAACACTTTGAGACCTATGCAGAGTTTAATTTTTTGATAGGTTTGAGGTAATTATTGTGTGGTAGTAGCCCGGTCTCGATAGTCAAGACTGAACTGGAAGTATATGTTGTAGAGTAGACGCCATGGACAAATGCATTGACACTTGATCAAACTGATACTTTCCATACACTTGACAACCCTATATGAGGTACTTATTATCCGTACTCAGAATGTTACCTACAGTATGATGGTATAAGCCCAAGTTTGCAGAACAAACAGGAACACAGAAGCAAATAAGAGCTAATAATTACCTTTGTCCAGCAGTGATAGCTTCATGAGCTTTCTGAATACTGCATAAAATGGTGCCTTCTCATAAAAGGTCCCCCAGCAGGTCTGCCGATCAGTTAAACAGTAGTTCCCTCAATCAGGTATCCGTCGGAGCTCATCCATAAGCTGACATACAGACACAGCCAGAGAGAGAGAGAGAGAGAGAGTGCAATGTCAAACATATATAAAAGGTATAGCTGGGTAAGTAAAGATTAGCCAGAAAAGATAAAAAATTTTAATATTTTTGTGGGTATTCAAAAATAATAAGTTCATAGGTAGGTACTAGGCTATCTGCCCAAAGGCATTTACAAGCCTATCTGGAATGTGTTGGCTTTCGCCGCCCCCTTAGATTAGTTCCCTGTGCCTGTGTTCAGCAGAGCCACTGAAGTGATCCCCGGGGTAAACCTCCTGTTTCCCATCCACTCGTCAAGGTTTCTGTTGGAGTGTTAGTGAGGAGCTCTGCCTAATGCAGATTGGAATCTTGTTCCAGAGCATGGGAAGTCCAGCACGTCCTATTTATTGTTGGGGTGAGGTTTAGATCCCTAGAGCGTGTGGCTCGAGGGGATATGCTTTTCTTTAGGTGGAGTATGTCCATCAATTCTGGGTTGGACATGGCCGTGTATGTCAGGCAGAGATCACCTCTGACTAGGCAGTATGCAACAGAGTACAGCTGGAGTTTCTTCAGTCGGGCTGCATAGGTCTGTTTTAGACCAGTGATCCTCTTGGTGAAGTACTTCTGTGGTCTTTCCAGCTGTTGCAGGTGTCTTGTAAGGTACATCCCAAATGGGGCGTTGTATTCTATGATGGGTCTGATGAGTGATGCGTAGAGAGGCACAATGACCTCTTTTGATCAGGATGCAAACCCTTTTGTGATTAGGTGGGCCACATAGAAGGATTTTCTAACCACTTTGGCAATGTGATTGTCAAAGGAGAGATTACTATCTACTTGGGTCCCCAGATCCCTTATTTCATCTTCCGTATTTAGGGGGCTGCCACCTATGTGGTAATTTGTGGGTACTCTGTTTTTTCCAAAGGGGATGAGTATGCACATTTTGGCATTTACCTTGATGTCATGGTTTTGACACCAGGTATCTGTCTCAGTGAGACAGTTTTGGAGGATGTCTGTGTCAGCCGGAGAGTCAATTATAGCCCCTAGTTTGCAGTCGTCTGCGAACTTGGTCAGCCATAGTCCTCCTTTGCTTGCCTGTACCTCTGAGAAGTATATGCCGAACAGGAGGGGGTCCTAGGACTGAGCCCTGGAGAATGCCGCTTGTAACTGGTTTAGAGTCAGACCTAGCTCCCGCAACTCTTATCATGTGGGTTCTGTCCATGAGCCAGTTGGCAACCCATCTTGTAACGTAGGGGTTTATGTTCAGGCTCGTGAGCTTGTCTATAATACCAGAATGGGGGATGGTGTTGAAGGCCTTTGCGAGGTCTAGGTAGGCTGTGTGGACCACCTTTCCCTTGTCTGTAGCCTTAGTAACTGTCTCAAAGAAGTCCACCAGGTTTAGGAGGCATGATTTGCTCTTAGCAAAGCCGAACTCGGTAGGGTCCAGTGTTTGTAGGTTCCCAGTGTCTCTGTTAATGAGATCCATGATGATGATGCGCTCCATAGCCTTGCAGGCCAAGTCAGGCTTATAGGGCGATAGTTCCTGAGGTCTGTTGTGGCTCCTCCTTTGTGGAGCGGAATAACCGTTGCTGTGTGCCACTCTATGGGCACGTAGCCTGTGGAGAGGCTGAGTTTGAACAGTGTGTTTAGGTGAAGGATTAATTCATCTTTGAGCTCATGTAGGACACAGCCTGGGACACCGTCCGGTCCCATTGATGCTGTGTTTTTGGCTTTGGAGAGTGCTGTTTTAACCTGAGTGTCTGTGATTTCAAGGGCAACATTCTTCTGGTATGGTTATGGGCCCTTTTGGGGGTGAGAGGGGGGTGAAGTTTGCACTGAACCTGTCTGCCAGGATGTTGGCGATATCTGTCGGTTCAGTGTATTTTGTGCCATTCTGCACTAACTCTGAGCAGATCTGGGAAATGCCACTTAGATTCTTGACATAGCTAAAGAATGTCTTGTGGTTATCTTTGGAGTCCTTGGCAATTTTTCTTTCGAAGCTAGCCTTGGATGATTTTATGAGGGATCATAGTTTTTTGCTGATACTTATCAGGGCTGTCTTCCCCTCTTGGGATTTTACTCTCTTCTGTACTAGTTTCCTCCTCCTGTTGTATAGCTTGTTTATGGAAGGGGTCCACCAGACTGATTTCCTTTTCTTGGAGGAGTGAGTCTTGGTTTTGCTTGGGATAGCACGATCCATGCATTCTTGTAGGTGCCCGTAGAGTGCATTAGTTAAGGATTTTGCAGCTTGGGCAGGGTTATCCTTTAGCATGGGGGCTTTGAAACTTTCCACCTCGGTCTTAAGTAACGTGAAGTTTGCTTTTGAAAAGTTTTTCATGGTGGTTTCTTTGACCGGGGGTGGAATGTGGATATCCAGGGTGATTAGTTTATGGTCAGATCTAACCAGTGAGGGACTGACCTCCGGTGTGGAACACCCGTCACCCATGTTGGTGATGACCAGGTCCAATATGTTGTCACCTCTGGTGGGGGTGTTGACCAGTTGATCCAGGGCATTTGAGTTTATAAATTCTAGGAAATGTTGGGCAAGGGAGTTAGTACTTGAGTAGTTCTCCCAGTTAACATTTGGGTAATTGAAATCAGCCAATATCAGGGTGTTTGGTAGGACCTTTATGTTTCCCAGTGTTTCCAGAAATGCAGAATGGGGGTCCTGGGACATGGTGGGTGATCTGTAGCAAGCTACAATTTGAATTGCAGTTCTGCCCATTGTTAGTTGCACGTGAATGATCTCTGAAGCATCGTGCTGTGCCACTAACCTGGAGGTGTGTGTATCCTTGATGATTATGGATACACCCCCACCTTTTGTATTTTGGTCCGGGTTTTGTGGCCTAAATGTATAGTATGAGTTGTAGCCTGGTAGTGCTGGGGTGCTCTCTGGAGCCTTAAACCAGGTTTCTGTTACTGCACATATATTGATTTTCTCCGTACTGAGGAGTGCCTCGAGTGCGTGCATTTTGAGGTTTAGACTTCTGGCACTGATTAGCATTACCCTTAGTTTTTTGTTACTTGTGCTATTTATGGTGGTGGGTTTCTCTTTTAAGCCTTGCCTAAAAAAAGCACTATCGGGGGGGGGGGTGGCAAGAGCCTTGGCCAGTATTTGAAAGCCTAAGAGTGACAGGTGCAAGCCGTCTCTAACGAAGCAGCGTGGCTTGTCGAGCATGTCATCCCAGGCTGACAGACACCAGATCCCCTTTGAATGACACTGAAAGCTTAGCCAACTGTTGAAATTGATAATTTTTGTCTTTATACTGTGGTATCATTTTTAGTGAGGGCAGGATGCTACTCAGGGTCAGGGTTGTACCGGCCTGGGCTACGTGATCAGAGAGCTCTTCCATGTCTCTTTTCATGTAGTCCAGGGAGGTATGGCTCAGGTCATTCACACCAACATGGACAATGACATTGTCATATTTGTATTTGTTCTGGAGTGACCTGAGTGCTTGTGTTATGTGGCAGATCCTGGCACCCGAAAGGCAGCTAACAATAACCTTCTCCTTGTTCAGCCTAGTGAGTGTGACGTCAGTGTGCCTGACTATATATAGAGTCACCTATTACTAGTATGTTGAGTATGTTATTTTGCCTTAAGGGCTGTGATTGCATGGCATACTGGTTTTGTGAAGTATGCGTTTCATGGTTTGTGTTGGGGGTGGAGGTTGCTTGAATGTCTGCTTTGGAGGTCTCTGTTGCTTTTGCAGATTTTTATTTAGAGCCTCCGAGTATGTTTTTGTGTACTTATGTGTTTTTTTGCCGGTGCAGGTTTCATAGGTCTATGTGAGACTGGTGGTGTGATGCAAGTAATTCCCTTCTCCTCTTGACTGTCTGGTCCAGTCTTGGGTTGAGAGAGCTTAGCCTCCAGTTTGGCTGTATAATTGCATCTCTCGCATGTATAAGTGTTTGGTGGTAGGAGGAGAGGGTTGTCTGTGTACATGAGGCAGTTGTAACATTACCTCAAAATGCCCAGATTCACCAGTTGGACCGGGGAGTACACCTGAAACTGCCCTTTGGACATGCCTGGATAGGTACAGTGAGCTGTTTCACTGATTGGCTGGTAAGGTCGAATAGAGAGCCTTGTCCTTCTCTACAGTATAGGGTGGGTCTAGAGCTAAAGTTTATTAGTGCTTGCTACGAGTTTTGAGCAAGTGCCGGGCTGAGAAGTGAATGGTTTGATTGCTTAAGTTGAAAGTTTGTCTAGTTCCAAGTGAAAAATTGAAGAGTAGACTTTGTGGAGCTGGGAGTAGTTATACCCTAGCTAACCAGTGCTGCTCGGCGTGCAAAATCTTGCTAATGTGGGTTTTATAGCAGGGAAATGAAAGAGATAGAAATTACCCCAAAATGACCAATAAACTACTACTTTCTGGGCTAAAACCACTCCTCCAGGGACACATAGGCTGCTCAAAGCTCCCCTCTCTCACAGGTGAACAGAGAAACTTCCTTCTATCCAAGTAAGGTATGGGCAAATACAGAAACTTGTAAGCCTTGAATTCAGCACTAACCTGAAAACTGGACTATACTAGCTTAGAAAGGTGGGAAAACAAGTATATTTTTTTTCCAGAAAATAAAGCAGATACATTTTGCATCTTTCATTCTGCATTCATTATTGTGACTCAACTGGTATTACTACACCATATCTCATTTAAAATTTGATTACATATATGTTTACTTAAAATGAGCACATTTGCTTACATGAGCCAGTTCCCTGAAGCAGGGATATGCTTGAAGAATCTTGGTAGGCTTGTCCTGCCGGTAAGTAACATCAGAGTCAATGAAGGCATCTCTTGCTTGGCATTCAAGGTCTAGGAGCTGTGAAACATCCTTCTTGTTGTGTCTGACCTTGCTTTTGTACATCTCCTATAGAGTTGTATCATGTCTTGCCTGTTTCTTTACACTATCTGTAATTGCAATTAACAAATACTGTGAAATTTAATGTTTTCTTTGTAGAAGTTGCATTTATATAAAAACACTATATTTCAGTTTGTGTTCTTACCATCCAATTGGTCAAGCTCTGGGGTGCTACATTGTGGTGACCTCTCTATCACAGATAAGGTGGAGTCATCAGTCTCATCAGTGGACATCTGGCTGTTTTGAAAGCTAAGGTGTCTTCGTCTTTTTCTTGGAGTCACTCCCTGCTTCTTTTGGGGGGTAGTCATATTCTGAACCCTTTTCAACAGCTGCTTCTTCACTGATTTCTAACAAGAAACGGACAAATTGTTAGTGTTATGAATCTCATTAAATAAAATTGAATCCAGAAAATGATAGATACAGGCACATGCTGTCCTGATGTATATGTAAAACACCTCCTAATACCTGTCAGATGTTTACACTTTGGCAGGCAAGTATACAGTGCTGTATTTGGAAACGCGAATAGCAGACTATTGACATACCTACTGAGCTTCACTGGGTGCAGGTTTGTCTGCAGCATTGGGTAGTACTCTGTGAGATGCTTTGCCATAACAGTAAGTTTGCGGCTGCATGGGTTCTGGAAGGCATCCCCAGATGCTCCCTTATTGGAAACCATGCTTGTCACTGCATTTCTGATTAATCAACAGTGAAGACCTTTGGAAAGGGTGTAGTCTCCTTCTTGTCCAGCACACTGCTTTTCAAAAAGATGTTTCTTGACTGCTCCAACTCTGTGTCTGTGTATAAGACATACCATGGGCTTGGAAACTGTACAATTGTGTTGATACCTTGCTGGTTTCTTGGCTTTGGAGAATGTTGGGTGGATGGAGAGGGATGAGGGCTAATACATGGGCTGAAATCATAGGTCCCAGAGGAGGTGCCTGGTCTACACCAGTCTGATTCTTTTCCCTGTACATGAGAAACATGTATTTAATGTTTATTATAGGGCAAAGAACACTGTAAGAACAAACATAAAAAAAATCAGTCTTTAAATGTATAATGGTCATGAAATGATTATTTGATAACAGAACATACTGCATGGTTATATTAAAGGTTTGTTCCATGTGAAAATTTGTCAAAAATGTGATTACCTCACTTTCACCACGAGTAAGTTTCCAAACAGTTCTCCTTCTGAAAAGAAGTGCTCTGGCCCAGGAAATATATCACATAAATCCTCCTTAAAGAGGCTGGGCAGTATGTCTGTGGTTATATTAGTAGCTGAAAACACATTTACTCACACTGTAAATGATCAAGCAACTTATTTTCAACAACTTCAATCTTCCAATTCATTTAAAAGTGAAGTTTTATAGTAATGCACATCATTATATCCAACATTCTAATACATTTTTATTCAACTTCTCTTAAGGTGACTTTTATATCAATGAATAAAAGAAGTATAATGTGTCATGAAATGCAAAAGCACTAAAATGAAACATTTCACCAAAGCGATGCCTTCAGTAATGTTTCCAGGTATACAGAAGCACTAAAGTCAAATATTTCACCAAGGCATATTGCAAAATACAAGGAAAGACACTGTGTCGTCTTACAACCTTGTCATCTGAAAGAGAAAAAAATTGTCGCTTGTTTGCAGCATGGGAATTGCCCAGTAAACAACTCAGTACTTGCTTTTCAGATGTAGAAAACCTGTACCGTCAGCTCAAAAACTGATCTGGATTTCTGGAGTCATTGCAGATGTTCTTTGTGTTTCATTGTTGCAGTCATCACACTTGAGTTATCTGCCTGCAGGTAGCCCTCTGTCGGCCCGAATACCAAAGACTTAGTATTTCTGCATTGGTTGCTGTCACTTCAGGAGTGACATCAGGTCGTCAGGGGTATAAAAACAGGCAGCCGACGCCATTACATCAGTCTTTCTTGCCGAGGAGCCCGAAGCAGTTTGCACGAGTGCCAGTCGGCCACTACCTGAGTTTTCGTTTCCGAATTGAATCATCCTGAAGTCTTCTAAAGCTAAGTACGCCATTGGGGATCCTTTTTTCTTGCTCTAACTGATGTTAGAAAAATGTGTAAACCAAACCAACACCAAAGACTAAAGGTCTAATTGTGCCAAATAAATGTATAAAGAAAGCAACAAAGGACAGTACAACCACCACGGCAAGCAGCATAAAAATTCAAGGAGACTAAATAAGACTGTATTTAATAAAAATCAGGATAAGCGCTTTCAGATAAAAATGCTTCATCAGATCCTCAGTATACACAAACCAACAAGTACATTTAAAATGCACATTCAGAAAGAAATTACCTTATCAAACATCTGGGCCAATGAGTGATGTAATGGCCTCGATTTCAATGCTGGCTTTAAGGAACATTGTAATTTAAGCCTGGTGTTCTATGTGCCTGTAATGTGGCAATCCACCTCATTTTTGTTTGAAATACAGTAGTAATATTAACTTAGTTTGTGATATTGTCAAACAGAATTGGGCTGTACTGCGTTCTGATGACACCATCTCCAAGGTGGTAGGTGATGTCCCTAGATTTGCTTACAAAAATAATCTGACTTTGAAAAGGGAACTATGTTATCGACCATTTAGGAAATCCTATAGTTTACCCTTGAGGTTTGGGATGTTTCCATGTAGGTCTTGCAAAGCCTGTAAATATATGTCCCAAGCTAATACATTTGTACATCCTATAACTGGTAAAGACTATGTTTTTAGGGTACATGCTGACTGCAGGACAGCTAACTTAGTGTACCTTGCTACTTGTAATGACTGCGAGTCATACTATGTGGGTAAAACTAATCAGAAATTGAAGGATTGTGTCTTGCAGCATGTAGGGGACATAAGGAGAATGAGTTGTTTAAGCGCTCTTTTTAAACATGTTAAAGACCATAGTGGACATTCTTTTAAGTTCACTGTGGCAGAGGTAATACCAGAGTCTGCCAGAGGTGGGGACATAGTCAACAGAACAGAACGTGTGGAGATGAGGTGGATTGTTGCTTTCTTGATGTCAGAAAAAGTTAACAATTGTCTCGCCTGTGGAAAGCAAATACCACACCGCGATTTCCATTCTTACTGTGTCATCTGTTTAGGCCCAAACCACAACTTACCTCGCTGTCAATTTTGTGCTTTGTTCAATGCCCAAACTATTCGTCGTCGAGCCCTTATTGTCGCTAAATACTTTCGCTCCGTATTCCGAAATGGCTTCGGTAAGCCATCCTACTACCAATCTTCCAAAAAAAGTAAGGATAAAGACAAAAACAGACCGCACAGGTCTAAAACTGCTGACAACGCTTACATTAAGCTAGTCGCCAGTTCGACGGTACTCAGTGGAGGTGCTTTTGCCGCCCCTGATACCCGCTTTGATGGATTTGCAGGCTGCTACCAAGACCTGTTCGTGAGACTCTTCTTTGACTACGGAACTTATGGATGTCTCTATCTTGGATGTGCAGGATTTACCGATATTCAACACAAACCGATGACATCTTTCACGTCTTCAGTTCTGTCTAAAACTACTGAGTTTCTAAGGCTATGAGTATGAGCTACGCCTAAAAAATGATGACCCCAACTCAAGCACCTGCTTCCTTGCCACAACATCAAATGCTTAAAATGGCATAAGACCTGATTATGATGATTAAGGGAAGCCAGCCTTCCTCTGCTAAGAGAAAAAGAGACCTGTCCCCAGCAGCTTTAACAGACCAAGAGTCCAAAGACTCTGAGGTTTCTGAATATGAAGACATGCCTTTATCTGCTTATGAGGATTCAGATGCAAAGGACTCCATTCCCTCTGCTTCCCCTCCAGAGGTTTTTTTCTTTTGGTGAAACCCTACATATTTTGAGAGCATTTTCACTGGGAATGCCAGGATTATCCTCAGTTCAAAAAGAAATTCGGAGAATTTTTAAATTTGTCACAGCATAGACCTTTAGCTTTCCCTCCTGTTCTGGATGTTGTGGATGATGTCTTTATGGAATCCAGTCTAACTCCTGATACTTTACCCCCTGCTCCAAGGAAACCAGACAGGTACTACAGAGTCCCTGACTCTCTCAAATTTCTTTTCAAAAATCCTCCTGCTGACCCAGAGGTCATTTTCCAGGGGCTTAAAGGTATAAAAGCAACTACAGCTAAGAATCCCACCCCTTCAACAGGGATTCCTGAGCTTTAGACAGATGGGGTAAAAAAGTATACACCTCTGCAACTCTCACCATTAGGGCATTCAGTTGCCAGTTTCACATGCTGAAATACCAGCAACATATTATGGAACTTATTAAGCAAAAATTATCTACCTTTACAGACTGTGCAGAAAATAAAGAATTACCGGAGCTTATGCATTCTGCAAGCCAAGTCAGCAAGCATACCTTGCAATGGTGCTTTGACCCCCTAGAAGCATCTTGCAGGGCAGCAGTCACTGGTTCTGTACTGAGAAGGCATGCTTGGCTTAAGGAGTAGACCTTGCCAGACCATGTCAAATCAGAATTACTAGACGTTCCTTTGAACAATGACAATTTGTTTGGCACCAAAGCAAAAGAAGTTCTAAAAAAGATGGAAGAAAAAGCTAAGTCTATGCAGACAGTCAAAGATTTTTTGCAAGTGCAGCCTCCAAGATTCAGTAGGCATTGCCCCTCAAAACATTTGTCCTTTCCAGCCCCCTCAAGACCATCTCAAACTAGACCCAGGGGAAACAGACCCCACAGATTACAGTCTCAGGGTATGCAGAGATCTAAGCAATAGAGTACCTCCACTTCTAAAATAGGGAGTGCTAAGCCACCCCCTTATGGAAAGAATTCACAATGACTTCTCAACTCCTCTCCTCAACTCTGCCCAATTGCTTGTGCCCCTAGGAGGAAAACTTGTCCATCATACAAAAAACTGGACCTCCATCACCAAAGACTGATGGGTCCTCAACATTGTATCCCAGGGGTACAAATTTTACTTCCACTCAATGCCAACCCAAAAGGGTTACCATACCTTCCTCCAAACCAGTGGGCAGAGGCACAAAACCAAGTTCAATCCCTGCTCTCCATAAGGGCAATTCAGCATGTTCCTGCAGGACAGACAGATCACAGGTTTTATTCCAGACTTTTCCTGGTACCCAGAAAAGAGGGCACTTGGCACCCAATCCTAGATCTTTCCATTCTAAACACCTTCCTGGTGGTAGCAAAATTCAAAATGCTCACCCTTCAGCAGCTTCTTCCTATGCTGTCCAAAGATGCCTGGTTAGCCACCCTAGACCTAAAAGAAGCCTGTCTGCACATTCCTATCAGGGACTCATGCAGGAAATACCTAAGTTTCAGGGCAGGATGTATACATTATCAGTTCTCTGCATTTCCCTTTGGCTTATCCACTGCTCCCAGAGTCTTCACAAAATGCCTGGCTCCAGCCATTGCCTATTGCAGACAGAGAAAGTTTCAAATTTACCCTTACTTGGACAATTGCCTGATTCAGGCAGACAGTCAGGAAAAGCTGTTGCAACACTTGACATTTGTAAAGAACCTTCTAACCTCCCTGGGGTACGGTATCAACGAAAAGAAATCAACACTAGTCCTCAGTCAAAAGATTGTATTCCTGGGAGCAAGCTTGGACACAGCATCCCAGATGGCATTCCTTACTCCAGAAAAACAAGTGCATCTAACAGGCTACTTTGCTCAAATGGCCACCAGAACCCAGCTATCCGCAAGGAAAATCCTGCAGGCCCCAGAGTTAATGACTTCTAGCATTCTACTAATTCCATATGCCAGACTGCATATGAGGAAATTTCAGTTGTCACTTAAAAAGTCTTTGGTGCCAACATTCTCAGGACCTGGAAACCATCATACGTTGTCTAAGGGCAGAGTTTCTTTGGTGGGCAGCAGCATGCAACCACAACAAGGGACTTTGTTTACTCAACCCCATGCTTCCCAGACCCTAACCACAGACGCATCAGACTATGCCTGGGGTTCATATCTGAACAAGTGCTTTCAGGGCCACTGGAGCCCAAGTCAAATTCATCTGCACATCATCCAAAAAGAGATACTAGTTGTTTAGCATGCTCTGACAGCTTTCAGATCCCTACTCTCACCAGGACTCCTGCTAATAAAAACAGACAATACCACAGTTATGTGGTACATCAACAAGCGGGGGGAACTCACTGTTACCCACTTAGCAGGCTAGCCATAGCCCTATGAAACACAGCCTTGGACATGCATATTCATCTGCAAGCTCAATTCCTGACAGGCAAAAAAAACTCTCTGGCAGACTAATTAAGCAGAAATCTCCTAGACCCACATGAGTGCCAATTAGACCCCAGCAATTTCAACCTTCTAACCCAGAAATAGGGGACCCCAGAGGTGGACCTTTTTGCCTCCCCCTACAATCACCAGCTCAACAAATTCTGCACCAGGACACCTCACAGCAGGGCCTGGAAAGTGGATGCCTTATCCTTAAAGTGGGTAAACCTCTCAATCTGTGCATTTCCCCCCTCTGCCTCTTCTCACAAGAATATTACTCAAGAGAAGACAGGACAGATCAAGGGCAATCCTGATTGCCCCGGACTGGCCATGCAAGCACTGGTACCCACTTCTGTGCAGCCTGTCACCCTGGCACCTACCCCAGATCCCAACCCTCCTCACTCAGCAGGAGAGACAGATCTTGCATCCGCAGCTGCAAATCCTAAATCTTCCAGCTTCGCTTATTCCTTGAATTCTCCCCCAGTGACCAGCCTAAGCAAGCAGGTGCTGGATGTCATTCTTGAAGCCAGAAGACCCAGTACAAGGAAATCTATGCTGATAAGTGGAAAAGGTATTGTTCCTGGATTTAGTTTAAAGGAGAGGACACAGCACTGTACTCCTTACCTCTAATCCAGGATTACCTAGCAGATCTACTCCACAGAGGGCTGTCCTTCTCCTCCATTAAGATCCATGCCTCTGCCATCTCTGCTCATTACAACACTGAGCCACCTCTCTTCTCTCACCCTCTCATGAAACAGTTCCTGAGGGGGCAAACAACTCAAGGCCACCAAGGAGAGCCTCCACTACTGCTTGGGACCTTAACTTTGTACTGGAAAAGCTCGCTCTACCCCCCCCCCCCTTCGAGCCTGCAGCATCAGCAGAGTTAAAATTCCTCTCATGGAAAACAGCCTTGCTTCTGGCCATCATATAGCCAGAAGAGTGTCTGAGCTACAAGCACTTATGGCTGTGGAACCCTTCATTATTTTTCATGCTGACAGGGTCTCCCTCAGGAATAACCCTTCCTTTATCCCTAAAGGGGAAAGGATCCTGCACTCCTTTGATGTGCACAGACAGCTCAGATTCTACCTTGATAGGACTAAGCCCTTCAGGAAATCTGACCAGTTACTAGTCAGTTTTGCACCAGGGGTATTTGCAAATGGATAGCACAGTGTATCCATTTCTGCTACAAACACCATGGGAAGCCAACCCCTCAGGAGGTCAGAACGTATTCCACTAGGGCAACTTGTTCCTCTACAGCATTCCTCAGGGGAGTCCCTACCAGGGACATTCTGGAAGCTGCTACCTGGTTTTCTAGTCACACCTTCACCAAGCATTACCACCTGCCTATCTTTTCCAAATCCAGGACGGGTTTTGCAATAGCAGGGCACTCTAGCCAGCCCAAACTCTTCTTGACTGCCTCCACCCATTCTTCAGCTTTGGGAATCAACCCAAGTGTGATGACTGCAACAGTGAAACATGAAAAACATACAGTTGTGTACACCTAACATAAATGTAGATGTTCGAGTGTATTCACTGTTGCAGTCCTGGATGTTCATCGTGCTATGCTGCTGCAGTCATCACACTTGGGTTATCCTGCCGTCAGGCGGTCCCGCATTCGGCCTGAATTCCAAAGCCTTGGTCTGGCATCGGTTGTTGTTGCTTCTTCCCTGACGTCAGTGCGGCAGGGGTATAAAAGAGGCAGCCAACGCCATTTTCTTCAGTCTTTCTTGCCGCGCGGTGCCCAAAGCAGAAGCAGTTCGCAAGTGCCGGTCGGCCAGCTCCTGAGATTTTTGAACAGAATTTCAGCCAAAGTCTTCTATAAAGCTAAGTACCCCGTTGGGGAAACTTTTCTTCCCTCAGACCGATGTCAGACAAAGTTAATAATTGTATTTCTTGTGGGAAGCAAATACCTCATAAGGATTTTCATTCTTACTGTATTCCTTGCCTAGGCCCAGACCACGATGTTTCTGGTTGTCGGTTTTGCGCTAGGTTCAATAAACGCACTATTAAGCATCGGGCTGAAACAGCCCGACATTATTTTGGCAGAAAATTCAACTACATCATGTCGTCGGAACCTCCAACAACGGCTATTTTTAAAAAACGCAAGGATAAGGACAGGCAGCCTAGGCCTAGACCAGATTCCGAGGTCACGGTTACGCCTGCCATCAGATCTCCGGTATTCAGTGAGGCGCCTACGCAGCCCCTGACTACCGCGGATTTGGAAAACACGACTACCTCTCAGTCAGGACCTACTGGGCCTCTGGAGTCGGTTACTCCTCAAATCGCAGACGCCAGCGCTGGCGACGAGCCGGAGCCTACGGACAGGCCTTCGGTTTCCGAAGGCGTCTTTAAACCGACGACTCTCTCTGTAAGGTCATATGCGAAGCTACCAAAGGTTAAGAAACCGGGCCCACAGACTCATATTCGGGTCCCTATGCCTAAAAAACAGATGCTCAAAATGGCGGAGGACCTCATTACCCTTATCAGAGGTTCTCAGCCCCCTCCTGACAAAAGGCCTAGATTGGAGGAGGATTTACCTCCCTCTGACCAGGAATCCATTTCCTCTGCAGATTCTGAGGAACAGGATTTCTCCTTTCCTCTCTATGAAGACTCAGATGCTGAGGAGTCTATTCCCTCTGTTTCCCCACCTGAAGACTTCTCTTTTGGGGAAACCCTTCACACCATGAGAGAGCATTTCCATTGGGAAGGACAAGACTACTCGGACTCCAAGAAAAGACTCCGTGAGTTTCTACTTCTACCTCAGCATAGACCCCTAGTTATCCCTCCTGTTTTAGATATTCTGGATGATGTCTACTCTGAATCTAGTCTAAATCCAGATTCCTTACCTCCTGCTCCACCTAAACCAGACAGATACTATCGAGTCCCTGACTCGCACAAGTTTTTATACAAAAGCCCTGCTGCAGACCCAGAAACAATTTCCCAGGGTCCCAAAGGAGTGAAGGCCTCTACTGCTAAGAACCCACTACCTGCAGAAAGAGATTCCAGAGCATTAGAAAGATGGGGGAAAAAAGTGTATACCTCTGCCACTTTGGCTATGAGGGTATTAAACTGCCAGTTCCACATGATTAAATACCAGCAGTACTTGCTTACTCAGTTAAAACAGAAAATGATTCCTCAAACAGATCAACTAGATTTCAAAGGGATGCAAGATTTATTGCATGCAGTAGAACAAGTGGGAAAACATTCCTTACAGTGTGGCTTTGATTCTTTGGAGGCCTCATGTAGAGCAGCGGTCACAGGGTCTGTAATACGCAGACATGCTTGGCTAAAAGAGCAAACCTTACCAGAACATGTCAAGGCAAAGTTACTGGATGCTCCACTGCAAAAGGATGCATTATTTGGTGTCAAAGCAGAGGAAGTTTTAAAGAAAATGGAAGAAAAGGCAAAATCAATGCAAACAGTTAAAGATTTTTTACAGGTACAACCTCCTCGCTTCAGCAGAAACTGGCCATCAAAAAACTGGTCCTTTCCTGCTTCAGACAGACCCCAAAGGGGCAGGTACAGACTCCCTAGGGGCAGAGGCCAGCCACAAGGTACCTACAGGCCTAGACAATGGCAAACAGCATCTCAAAGAGGGGGAGACAATGGATCTCAACCCCTCAGAAAATAAACTCAATGACTTCCCTCTTCACCTGCCAAGCAAAATTGCACAGGCAGCACCTCTAGGAGGAAAACTGGCTCTTTTTTCACAAAATTGGCACATCATCACAAAGGACAAATGGGTTCTGGATATTACTACCCTTGGCTACAGATTTCATTTTCACACCTTACCACGGATGAGAGGCATGCCAAATCTGCCAACAAATCAATGGGCAGAGTCACAAAAACAAATTTCGGCTCTCATGAACATGAAAGCAATTCAGGTACCTGCAAATCAGCAAGGTCAAGGACTGTTTCTTGTACCAAGAAAGGACAAAGCTTGGAGATCCATCTTAGACCTTTCAATTCTAAACACATACCTGGACATTCCCAAATTCAAAATGCTCACTCTACAGCAGCTTCTTCCCATGCTGGGCAAGGAGTCTTGGCTGGTAACGTTGGACCTCCAAGAGGCATACCTGCATGTCCCTATCAGACAAGATTGCAGAAGATACCTCAGGTTTTTGGCAGGCACAACGCATTATCAATTCTCTGCATTGCCCTTTGGCTTATCTACTGCGCCCAGAGTATTCACAAAATGCCTGGCATCAGTAATTGCATACTGCAGACAAAGAGGAATACAAATTTACCCATATCTGGACGACTGCCTAATCCAAGCGGACAGCAAAGACATCCTACTACAGCATCTGGCATTTGTAACAAAGTTGCTAAGTTGCCTAGGGTACACAGTAAACAAAAAGAAGTCAAAACTAATACCCTCACAAGAAATAATTTTCCTGGGTGCCAGCTTGAATACAACGACCCAGATGGCTTACCTCACGCCAGACAAACAAAAACAACTGGCTCAGTACTTCAAAAAGATGGCAACTTATACCCAAACTCACTGCAAGGAAATTCCTGCAGGCATTGGGGTACATGGCATCCTGTATTCAACTAATAGCATATGCAAGGCTGCATATGAGAAAACTACAATGGTACCTAAAGAGTGCATAGTCCCAGCACAGACACAGCCTCGAAGCAAGTATAACTCTCATTCCCTGCCTTCAGAAAGAGTTTCTATGGTGGGCTCAAGCATGCCAAGCAAACAAGGGTCTACCTTTTGTTTTACCTCCAGCAAGCCAAACTTTGACAACAGATTCATCATACTACGCCTGGGGTGCACACATGGCAGGACAATGCATACAGGGCAAATGGACTACAAACCAAAGGCAACTACACATCAATCAAAAGGAGATGTTGTAGAAAATGCTCTAACAGCCTTCAAAGACCCCTTGCATCCAGGACAACTTCTAATAAGGACGGACAACACCACAGTTATGTGGTACATAAACAAGCAAGGAGGAACGCACTCCTACCCACTGTAAAGACAGGCAATGGCCTTGTGGAACACAGCATTAGCTTGCCAAGTACAACTGCAAGCACAATTTCTGCCAGGAAAGGAAAACATTCTGGCAGACAAATTAAGCAGAAATTTGTCAGACCCTCACGAATGGAGATTACATCCACAAGTATTCTCAATAATAACTCAAAGATGGGGAACACCAGACATAGATCTGTTTGCCTCACCCAACATTTGCCAGCTACAAAAATTTTGCACAAGGACTTATCCCCAGGCTTGGAAAGTGAATGTCCTATCATTCAATTGGACAACACTGTCAGTCTACGCCTTTTCACCTCTGCCTCTACTGACCAAGGTATTACTGAAGGTCAGATCAGAGAGACCACAGATGATCCTCATTGCTCCGGACTGGCCACGTCAGCACTGGTACCCACTACTACGAAACCTGACTCACAGCCCTCCTTGGATCTTGCCTCTTGCCTCAATTCCCTCTGCTGTTAACCCAACAAAACTCTCAGATCCTTCACAGTCAACTAAGGACCTTAAATCTAGCTGCATGGAAAATACCTTAAATTATCAAACAACACTTCTTTCAAAGGACGTCCAGAATGTTAAATGGAAAAGATTTTGTGTATGGAACCAGGCCAGAAACCTAAATCCTGCCATCCCAAATATTCCTAACATTCTCCAATATTTGACTGAGCTGCTACACAAAGGCCTTTCTTTCTCATCTATAAAGATCCATGCTTCAGCCATTTCAGCTCAATATGATACGGATCCTCCCATCTTCTCTCATCCTTTGCTAAGGCAGTTTCTCAGAGGGGCTAAAAATATAAGACCCCCCCAGAAAACCACCAACTCCAACCTGGGACCTGAATTTTGTGCTGGAAAAGTTAACACTCCCTCCTTTCGAAACAGCCTTCTCAGCAGAGCTTCAATACTTGTCATGGAAAACAGCCCTGCTACTGGTTATCACCTCAGCATGTAGGGTCTCAGAACTGCAGGCACTCATGGCAGTGGAACCTTTCCTCATTTTCCATCAGGACCGAGTAATCTTTACGAACCAACCCTACCTTCATGCCAAAGGTAGTATCCAGTGTGGCTCTCAATCAGACCATACACTTGCCCACATTCTATCCAAACCCACAGAATAAAGGAGAAAGTCTCCTTCACTCTTTGGACATTCACAGACAGTTACGTTACTATTTGGACAGGACAAAGGCCTTCAGAAAAACTGACCAACTCCTTGTATCCTATGCACCAGGTTCAGAAAGAAAGGCTATTTCAAAACAGACCATCTCCAAATGGATAGCGCATTGTATCCGCTTTTGCTACTCACACCATGGGAAAGCAGTGCCTGCTACTATTAGGTCTCACTCCACCAGGGCTACAGCAACCTCAACAGCCTTCCTCCGAGGAGTCCCAACAAAGGGCATTCTGGAGGCAGCTACCTGGAGTTCAGTGCACACCTTCACCAAGCATTATCACCTTCCTCTATACTCAAAAACCAGAGCTGGTTTTGCCACTGCAGTTCTACAGGGCATCTTAGCTGCACCTAACCCAGTTTAGCTCCTACCACCCAATCATGGCTTTGGGACTCTACCCAAGTGTGATGACTGCAGCAGCATAGCACGATGAACATAGTACAGTTTTGTGCCTACCATAAATGTAAATGTTCGAGTGGTTATGCTGCTGCAGTCCAGGTTACCCTCCCTCCATCCCCTCTACCTAACAAGCTTTTTCTTATGCAAAAACCACCAAAATGAAAAGAAAGAATTGTAATACCACGTCCGAAAAACTAATGACTTCAATTCCAGATAAATGACCTTTTAATTCCACAGCAAATAAATAGTGGAAAAACACAATGAAAATAGCCGCAATAAATTGGATAATCCAAGAAAAGCGTTTTTCTCCTAGCGCCTCGGCCAAAACAGCCTTTACAGAGTAAACTGTCTACACACAGCAAACCAATTTATAACTTTCTTCAAACACATTCAATCAATTAATTAATTAAAATCTTAAAGCAACATTAACATTGTTTAAAATAGCATAACAAAAATTAAATAAAACTTTGCCAATGGCATTCCTTATTAAGCCCAAAGGGCTGCAAAGTATTATATTTCATTATAAAAATAGACTCTTTTTTTCTTAGTAAATATTTAAAAAATTCATCACTAGAAAAATATACAAATACATGTTCCAAAATAGTAACTGCTAAACTATCAATTACCCCATTGTGTACTGAATTAAAATGTTCTGCCACAGGGCTAGCTAATTTTTTATTTTTTATATCCCTAACATGCTCTTTAATTCTTTCACTTAAACTTCTCTTACTTTCACCTATATAAAAATAATTACAAGAACATTTTATTGCATAAATAATGCCCTTTGTAGTACAAGTAAAAACATCTTGTGTTTGAAATTTCTTTCCATTAATTAAATGGAACGTGGGCACTATATATGGACATATGGAGCATTTGCCACAAGCACTAGTACCTAAACTTCTTATACTATTAATTATGAATTTTGTAGGTCTCTTAAATTTACTATGAACTAAAAAGTCCTGAATATTACGTCCCCTCTGAAAGGAGAACCTGAGTGTCATTTCTGATAAACTAGAAACTTGCTTGGTAATTATTTTCCAATATTCTTTTAATAATTTATTGAACTTCTCTGAAAAAACTGTATACCTAGTAACAAAAAACATACTGTCATTCTCCATCAATTATTACCTGTAACTTTTCTTATATTATTACCCTCTCTATAAATATTATAATTTTTATAAATTTTCAAATAATTTTCCACTATATTATATTTATCATAACCTCTGTTAAAAAACATATTCATAGTTCTCATCACTTCTTTTTTTAACTTCATTTTCATCATTACATAACCTTTTGATTCTTAATAATTCTCCATATGGAATAGCATTCAAGGTACTTGGAGGATGACAACTAGTACCCTGTAACATTAAATTTTGTTGATTAAATTTTCTGTAAATACTAGTCTTAACTTTTTCACCACTAAGCCCTTCTAAAGTCATATCAAGAAAAACAACTTTAACACCAACCTGAGCCTGATCATATCTAATTACAAACTGATTACTATTCAAAAAACTCAAAAATTGATCTACTTTTTCTTTACCTTTATAACAAATAATTATAAGATTGTCTATAAATCTAAAATAATATTTAACTTATCTTTGAAAAAATGAATCTCTATATATATTTCGGATGTGGTATTACAAAGCTTTTTCTTATATTTCCATGTACATCAACCTTTGGGATGCATGTCTATATGGTGCATTTGCTTAGAACTAGTGCTATTGTTTTTCAATAAGGTATGTTTGCAAGCTTCTTATTTTGCCTTCTTAGTTTGGGGCACCTGACATCTGGGGCAAGAAAAACTGAAGAAAATGGTGTCGGCTGCCTCTTTTATACCCCTGCCGCACTGACGTCACGGAAGAAGTGACGACAACCGACGCCGGACCAAGGCTTTGGAATTCAGGCCGACTGCGGGGACCGCCTGACGGCAGGATAACTCAAGTGTGATGACTGCAGCAGCATAACCACTCGAACATCTACATTTATAGTAGGTACAAAACTGTACTTTTCCCACCCTCCAGCCCCCTTGTCTCTCTCTTTCTCCTCTCTGTCTATTACTCACCCCTTACAGGGCTATTGGTATTTACGTTTTACTGGTAGTGTTTTTCCCACCATAACTTAGCTCCCTATTTTGGGAGCTCCTGACATTTGAGCCAAGAAAAACTTATGTAATGGCATTGTCTGCCTGCTTTTATACCCCTGATGACCTGACGTCAATCCTGAAACGACATCAACTGACGCAGAAATACTAAGTCTCTGGTATTCGGGCCGACTGAGGGCTACCTGCAGGCAGATAACCCAAGTGTGATGACTGCCAACAGTGAATACACTCAACATCTACATTTATGGTAAGTGTACACAACTGTACTTTCTTTATTGCTAACAGTCGACTTTACCAATTAGCACCTAGAGGGGGCCAGTGGCATAGCTAGGGTTTGTGCCGGCCAGTGCAGTTTTTGAGTTTGCCACCCCTCACAAAATAAATTATACCTTTTTTGGGGATTTTTCTGATCATGCCTGTCAGCCCACAAACATTTAAAACATAAAAGAGAAGCCAAGTGCTCCAGATAATGCGGAAAACTGCACGCTCTACCATAAACGAACCCACTGTTATGCCTTGAACAACTTTGGCTCCGCTGTGCAGCTTTTAATTGGTTCATATACTGCAATTACTGTGAATTGGCATTGGGCCACCCAGAGCAGCCTCCTTATGCGGCAACTCCCTACCAAAGCAGCCCTAGCCATTCTAGTGTTCATGACTTGGCTGTCCGCAGTTACCATAAACACTGTTCAAACCTGTTGCATACTGTTTGCTTATTTACTTCTACAATAATTACAGATATTGAAATAAAATCGCACAAACACTGATAGCCATTTGCTAAACAAACAATACAGTCTCACAATGGCAATAGACATAGCATGACCAGTAAACTTCTCTGCCTTGAAACTCATTGACATGGCATTAAAACGCACATTCAAATAAAATGCATCTGGCCAGTGGAGGATTATGTTTAGCATTAAAACGCACATTCAAATAAAATGCATCTGGCCAGTGGAGGATTATGTTTACATTTGGCCATTTTCAAAGCTTTCCTATTAAATAAGCGAATGTTCAATGTTTTGAATGTCGCTTTATTGACAGCTAAATGTCGAATATTCCAAATCCCGAACAAATGGAACAGCGATTTCTTTTCCCCCCTAGGGAAATAAAATCGCTGGTCCGCAAAAAAAAAGGTCAAATACAAAATAAAGTGGGGGGGCTTTGCCTTTGCCCCCCCCCCACTTAAATATACCAACTCCGAGATTGCACCGCAGTGGAGGAAACGGCAAAGTCACAAAAACAGCCCAATGATTTTTTTTCCCTCGGGAAAAAAGCGGCCTTCCGTTTGTTTGGGATTTGGCCTTTTCGACATTTAGCTGTCTACAAAGTGGTGTTCGAAACATTACTTAAATAATAGGGAACCATTTTCAAACCATAGGCTCCTTGCACACATTTTTAGGGCCATGCAAATATGTAGGGTCTATATTAGAATATCAATAGATGTAAACACCGAATGTTTAAATGTCAAACTGTATTCAGCGAAAGCTGAAAATATCGAAGCAACAGAAAACCAAATTTTTTCCTAGGGAAAGAATTTGGTTGTCCGTTTCTGTTGCTTCGGTATTTTAAGCACTGTGGTGGAAAGCTATGGGGTTGGGTTCAGGTAAGTGTGCGATTGAGTGTGGGTTAGGTTAGTTAGGGTGCGGGTTAGGTATGTGTGCGATTATGTGGACGTGAGGGTTAGGGTGGGTTAGGTGAGTTAGGGTTAGGGCGCGGGTTAGGTGTGTGTGCGATTGTGTGGATGTGAGGGTTAGGGTGAGTTAGGTGAGTTAGGGTTAGGGCGCAGGTCAGGTAAGTGTGCAATTGTGTGGACGTGAGGGTTAGGGCGCGGTAGGTGAATGTGCGATAGTGACGGACGTTAGGGTTTGGGTTAAGGTAAGTGGATAGTTAGTGGTGTGTGTATAGTTTAGTGTAGGCTTAGGTGTAAGATTTTAGGTGTATCTGTGTGGATTGCTGTTTGTTTGGTGTGCTTGTGTTGTGTGTATGTGTTTTGGAACAGCAAATTTTTTTCCCTAGGAAAAAATTTGCTGTTCTGTATGTTCTTTTTCAGCTTTCGCTGAATACATTTTGACATTTAAACATTCGGTGTTTACATCTTTCGATATTCTAATATAGACCCATATATGTACTGTACGTGTACTTTGAATCACCTTCCTGACTGTATTAAATTATATTCCTTGTATAATACTGCACCACTTGTTAGAGTGTGTTTTAAATTTGTATTTTGCAGTAAGCAGTGAAAAAAATATGAACCAATAATAACAAGACTACTCATTTCAGAAAATTTCAGTCATAAAAGGCCATTCAAACTTCAGTCATTACAATCCATCAATATCAGTCAATATGCACAATCTCTGCATAAATAAAAATTATCTGAATCATTCCATATTAAAAGAAACTCTGAGGTTGCTACTGGCAAAGAACTTCACATTTCAGTATTTCATCTTGAAATTCATTGCCTGCTGCCCTTGGAGAATTAAAATGCTGATGTTACATTAAAAAAATTGGTAAGCTGGTAATATTGCATTATGGAATGACTGACAAACCGACAAGTTCATAGTTAATAGGCATCTCATACAAAGGAGGGCACACTCAATAGTGCAGAACCATACCCCCCCCCCTTAAAATGCACCAAATAATCAGAAATCCAAAGGGCATTGCAATACCAGCACTCAATCTGCATGGTGTAGGAGAAGAACCCACAGCCTTCTGCATTAAAAGCAAGTAATACTCTCTGCTGTGCTACTAATGTTTTCAAATACTTTACCACAATACTAATGTCATTTGCTAAACAACAGTTGCACATTGTAAACAGATTTGGCATAAACAGCACTAAACTTCTCTTTCCCTGAAGCTCTCATCTCCTTGTAAAATGCACTTGAAACACACTTGTAAAATGCACTCGACACTCAGCCATATCTCTCAACTTTGTAGCATAATACATCTGGAAAAAGCCAAAATATATGGGGGAACAAAGGCCCAAAACCAGGGACACATTTGAAGTATTGTATGTCTTAGAATGTTGCTAGAATAAAAGGTTTTTATTACCATGTATTTCCAGGAAGTGGTGATACTGTATAAGCTAACAAAGTTGTGACTAGACACAAGGTGTAGGCAGAGAAATGCAACAAATTCAACTATCAGCCAGTTAAGTTTACAGCGTCTCTACAATCGCCATAGACAACTAGAACATACCATTAATCTCACCACATTGTAGTGATTCATGTAGCTAAATCAACATTTAATAAGCCAAACCTCTAAACAGATAACAGTTTGTACTGTATGAGGTTTATCTGCTAGGCAGGTTATTGTATAGACACCAGAAACAGTTGGCAAACTCACAAATATCCCAGAAATAATCCTGGATAGAAGCAATCAAAAATAAACATTAAATGTAGAGCTAGGAATCACTGCAGTACAGCTGAATACAAATACCTGCAATGGAGTATTGTTACTAAAGCAGATTTAAAAAAGAAATATACAATATGTACATTAAAGATAAAGTACCTTAATCTGGTAAAGTATCCACAAATTTACAGTAAAACCACTGAAATAATGGCTCATACACATCACTAATGCTTGCAGGAGACAGTAGAGCAGTTAAAAGTGAAAGGAAAGATGGCACCAAACACTGGCTGAGACTGTTTGAAGGTAGCAAGGCAGTATGGGAGTAAAGAAATGAAAGTACAGAACAGGAATGTGTCCAAAAAGGCTAGGTACAAGAATACATACAGAAAGTGAAACCAGACTTCATCTATCAGCAGAATCCTGTCAGTGGAATTGTAAGTAGAGTACAATAATCAGTATTTAGAGTATTATAGAATATTTAGGAATGCAAAGGAGAGAGTAAAAGGAAGAGAATTGCAAGGTATTGAGCTGTATTATAAGGTAAGGTTTACTAGATATGACAGAGTTAACACAAAACAGTGATATGGGGTAAAAAGGAAAGAAGAAATGTAAAGGGGGGAGCAAGTATTTGCAGAGAAATAGAGATGAACAAGAAGGGTGATAGTAAAGGTGGTGCCCAGTGGTGTGCAGACAGCCTTACAAAGAATGCATAGGTTACAGGACAATAATAAAATTAATTTCAAACATTTATTTTATTTTTGTGTGCTGCAGGCTGGAGATGTAAAGCACTGAGCTTGGTGTAGATGTTACTTGAAATTCATATTGGGTGATCTATAGCTTTTTACAATGTGATCTGCTAAAGTATCCAAACACTTACAGTAAAACCACTGAAATAATGGCTCCTACACACCACTAAGGTTTGCAGGAGACAATAGAGCAGTTAAAAGTGAAAGAAGATGATATGGCTTATCAAGTGGAGGCCACACACCTTGCATAGGCCACTGAGTTTGCAGATGCTGAAAATCTGGTTGATTTTACCTCTTGTTATACAATTTGCAACAACCAAACTTTTGTACACATCAGATACTATCTTGAGGATGTACTAGAGTTGTACAACAGTTCAAATGACTTGTGTGTTCCTAGATATAAAGTCTCCCAATTCGCATTGACTGCTACTGAAGATATTACACACACACACACACACACACACACACACACAATCAAAAACACTTTTCCATTTTGTGTCATGGTGATCTGGAGGCCATCTCTAAAGGGCATAGGGCAGGGTACACCTTGGGCAAAGCGCCAACTCATTGCAAGGCATGGACTAAAACACTCACTCGCACACTATGCACATAGTCAATTTCTTATCACCAATTCACCTAACCTCCATGTCTTTGGACTGTGGGAGGAAACCAGAGTACCCGGAATAAACCCACACGAATACGGGGAGAACATTGAAACTCCACCCACATGGGATTTGAACCCAGAACCTCAGCAGTGGGAGCATGAGTGATACCCCCCCCCCCAAGTACAGTGCTGCCCCAAGGGTCTTTCAAACTCAAAAACAGTGTGCAAAGTTGCTATGCTCAAGTAAAAATGGAGAAATTTCGTTACAAATGGTTGAAATGTTTTGTTTGCATGTTCTGGTGACATCACTGTCCAAGCCACATGTTCTTCATGTCATTGGAATTACAAGCAGATGTATCCTTTACTGTCAAACTGTGTTGTTTGTGGAGATTATGATATTATTTGTGTATTTGTGCTGTTTAACTATTTTTCAACAAATGTTTTACTTGATCCTTGAGTGGGCTATAAAATGTATTTCTGCTTGTGTTCATGTTGACCAGATGAATGGCAAACTTTATTTTTCAAATATCTTGATCAATAAAGGCAGACTGAACAGATAAGCCCATTCTTAAAAGACATGTTGTGCTATTTGAATGTTTGCAATAAGTTAATGAAGAGGTGAAAGAAAAAGATGCTTGAAATAAGAAATTCTGACTACAACAAACCAATTTCTGCATGCTTGAGCATGGTTCTAAATCTTATAGTTGTAGTTTTAAGCATTTATTTACTTAGAATCAGTAATAAAATCTCAACAGCAAGTTAAATAATCTTATTAAGATAATTGAGGACAAAATGGCTTGAAACAAGCAAACTTCTCTTACATAAAAACTGGAAAAATCTTGTAGAGCAAAAAAAGAAGCATTATTTCCTCGATTTAAGATATTTAATCTTACATAGATTTCACTTTTTGCAGTGTAGCTATTGTTTCTATGCACGCATGTCACATTTAAACTAATAATGCTACTAATTTGTTCAATAACCCGCATTCCTTGTGATAAAAATATAGAAATGTGACAGCTCTTTGTTTATTGGTGACATTTGTCCATTTGGGTCAGCCCAGTTTCCTAGTCAACAAAAATGAATAAATAAGGAGAGCAGAAAAAAAGAGATGATTTTGTTTAGAATGAAAATGCATATTTGTCATGCAGATAATTCAGTTGGTGAGTTATGGTGACCTTTTTTATTTTAAGGAGAGGAAAATGATTTTTTTTGTTTAGTTTCAGACATTTTCTGAAGTATGCTTGACTTTCTTTCAGGATGGCAATGGAGTGGTACGTGGCTGCTATTTGTCTGTGTTCCTGGAACTTTCAGCAGGCTTACCAGAAACATCCAAGTAAGAGTAACTAGGAGCTGTAAACATATGCACAGTAAGATAAATGCCTCTCTGGTAGTGTTGGACTTTAGGTACTTAATTAGGTTTTGTAGGCCACCTTGCCAATTTTGTGATGTGCTATGCAAGTCTTAAATTAATTGGATGTTCCATAATGGTTTTATTTGTGAGGTTGACTATATTTTGACTTACTGTTACTGTTTTGAGAATTAGCATAAATAATTTCAAGTTGCATTTAGACATTTGATGTGGATTGCCTCTGAAATGTCTTATCTTTGACCTACTCAATTGTAGTAGAGTTTTAGACCTCACATCTCCATTGTAAATAAATTGAGTAGTGGGATCAGTGATACAGTCTGCACACTTCAGTCAGTCCCAGGTTGGATGGATACATAATTGGTGGTTACAGGCTTGTTCATTTCTGTGTCAAGATATTTTTGTTTGATTAACTTTATGTTTAAAAAAAGAGTGAAATAGGTCTATGTGCCATCTTCACTTCCTCATTTCACCTAGAAAGAATCTAGATGAAATCTATGAAATGTCAATAGATTGATAGACAGTTTTGCCATGTTCAACAGTTGGGTCTCTGGGTCTTGGCACTTTCAAACATGTGAAACCAGGACTCTGACTCCACCCATGCCCACAATTCGTTGCTGTCCTTCTAGCTTCAGATCTCATTTGCTGCCATCAAGGACACAAGTGAAATCTCAGGGCTCTCTTCTCCTTATCTGCCGACAACAATAAGTCAAAGGTTTGCTGTTTATTCTTCTCCCTTACCTTTTATTAGATCTGTAGTCATATTTTGCTATAGTTATTAGTCCTCGTTTGTTGGTTACTGTATTATAGTTTGGAGTTTTATATTCCTTGCAGTTACTGTGTTTCCTTCCTCTGCCTTTCTACCAAAAAAGTTTTCCTTTAGGGGTTTCTTCCATTAATTTTTTTTAAATGCTTAGGACTAGTGTTTGAGAGTGTTTTTGCTGCTTTTCATTTGCTCTTGGAATGTAGTTGTTTCATAGTGGAGTTTGTTGCATACTGTGTCAGAAAAAAGCTTTGAAATGTGGTTAATGTGACCAAAAGATTCCCCCCAAGACTTACACCAGTTGTGTGTATTGCGTGGGGTCACTCATTTAGAGTTGGAGTGTGACGTTTGTAAATCTGTTGAATCCAAGGCGATCCAGAGTCATCAAGATAAACTGATTCTGAAAGAACTCTTGTCTGTTAAATCTCTTAGGAAGGTTTATCTTCTCCTGCTAAGTTTGCAGAGCAATCAAAAGAAAAAGAGCCAAAGAAAAGGAAGCCAGCAAAACTCCAGAAAAGATTAAGGAATTTTAGTAGGAAATGGTCCCCGGAGCTGTCGGCCTCATCTAGTTCGACAGTCAGACAAAGCAAAATGTTGAATCCGACACCTCCTCAGATCCAACCCTTGAGTGTCTTGCCAACTCAAGGAAAGTCTCAACAGGCGCTTGTCAGATCCAGGCACATTCACCCCTTCTGGTATTTTTCCTGGAGCCAATCAGTCCATGAATTCACTCTACAATTTTCGAGGGTCCAGACACTCCAGACCTCCTCCTGTAGCTTCCTTGAGGTCAGCATGTTCATCTAGAAGCTTTTCAGAAGCAGATGTTGACAGGATGATGCAGAGGTTCTTGAGGCAGTAGATACAGTTGGGGGATCATCCTGGTCTCATCGCCCAGGACGTATCCGAGTATAGTTCCAGCTACCCCGTCCATATTCAATTCTGTTGTTGACTGCCATGCCCACGTCATCCTCCTCTAGCTCTGACCACTCCTGGATTGATGTCTTCAGATCTGACATCTGTTGTGGTTTTGACTCCCTCCATACCTCTCTCTCTCTCAACTGCAGACCGGGATGAGACATGGAACTGAACCATTGGGATCGGGACCCTGGAGGAGAGGTCAGCCTCAGACCTTTGGACCTGTACCTTCCTCTAGGCACCTTGGACTTCGACAGGTCAGCTGTGTGGTTGGCTTTGGACTGGTTGGATCTAGGAGGGAATTCTCCATTCCTCTACGTTGGGTGGCTCTCTTGGGTCCAATTTTGAGGCTGTTGAGAGGGCTGTCTCAGCTACAGAAGGACTCACTCCACCCAGGCTGGATCCAACCCAACCTCTGACTTCATCTGCTTTTCTTTCTCATCCTGGTCAAGTGGGGCAGTCAGCATCAAGGGCTCCATGAGACATACTTAGCTTGAGTTCCAAGTCCGACTCTCAGAACCTACTCGCAATGTTCCCCAGCAGAAGGTCCATAGGAAAAAGAAGTGTAAACAGAAACGCATCGATTACCCCCCTTCTGGCCCCCATCAGGTTTTTTCCTTCCCTTTGGCCTTAACTGCTTTGTCCTCCATGGACAGTGGCACACACATCAGATATTCTGTCACCTGTCCAGATATCCTCTGCCAAACTTCTTCATGATCAAATTAACTGCATGGTTCCTCCAGTTCTGATGATAGCCAGAGATGGCAGGTATTCAAAGCAGGTGGTTTACATCCTCACAGCTTGACAAAAAATTTGGAACAAGAAAGGTATGTTTAAGCAAGTGGAAAAAGGTTCCCTGTTTAGGCCTCTGAAAATAATACGATTTCTTATCAGAGCTTTTTCAGAATGGTTCTAGTTTTTCCACAGTCAAGGTTCATCTAGTGGCCTTGTCAGATTTTCATGTTGGTTAAGTTTAAATCCCTATTGCTGCTCTTAAGGTTGCTAAAGCCTTTCTTAGGGGCACTTTTTTTCTTAGACCTCTAGTTTAGGACCTGGCTCCTCCTTGCGACATTACTTTGTTGCAAGCTTTAACTCGCTTTCCCTTTGAACCAACAACCACAGAGGTTTTGAAATTTTTGTCCTGGAAGACATTATTCTTGGTAGCAGTCACTTATGCCAAATGAGTCTGTGAATTACAAGCGCTGTCCAGCAAGCCACAAAGATGTCTTTTTCCGAGACTAAACCGAACCTTCATTCCCAAGGCGTCATCTGAATCTAAATTAAATAAACCAAACTATAAATCTCCCAGTCTTTTTTCCAACATATTTTAACAAAGGTGAATATACTCTTCACCTGTTAAATGTGCAAAGACATTTGAGGTGTTATTTTCATCTATTGCATGAAAGATTTCAGAAAATAAGACCAACTTTGTGTCCTTCCCTTAAGTCAAAATGGGCAAAAACATATCAAAGGATCTGATGTCATTTGCAATTGTTCCTCAGCGAATGGGTCTCTGATCTGACTTGGCCACTTTATCTAGATTCTGTGATCAAACTCTCAAGCACCTTCCTTTTCACATAATGACCCTGGCCACTGCATTACCTTAGATCTCGTTTGGAGCTCTAACGATTGGTCAGGATTGTGTTCTCTCAAGCTCAGCAGTTTTGTAATTTGGGAACAGTGAGTAAAAACTTTAGAGTTTAACTTAATCTTCCTTATTTATCATCTTTTTTAGTTGTCTTTCCCACCAAGTTAGTTTTATTCCTTTTTATAAATTCTTTACCATCATTTGGTATTCTTTACTGTAGCTGGTTAATCTTTACTTTTTCCTTTACCTTCTCTGTAAGATGATGTTATTTCTATTGTTGGTATAACTTTTCCTTTAAAAAAAAATAAAATTTTTTTTTTTTTTTTTGTCTGAATTTTTGTTAGACATATTTTATAACAGTGGTTGAAAAGCCTACTAGATTTAAGAAGTGCATTTCCTGTGGGAACAAGATACTCACTCCCTGTGGGTATTAGAGTTATGTTTATTGTTTAGGCCCTGCTCACCCAGATGATATTTGTGCTGCTTTCAACTTCAGAGCCATCAGTGATTGATGTAACAAATTAATGCTTAAGGTCCTTATTCCTGCTTCTTCGCCGCCTTCCACTGTGTCTACTTCAGGGGCTCAAACCGCCTCTCAGAAATCAAAATCCATGGAGTCCAGGGAGCACAGAAAGTGCTCTCCTGTCAGAGCTCCAAATCTGCTCCGATATCAGAGCTTCCGGCTAAGATCACCAAATACTTTGGTCTGAAATCATCATATGTGACATGTTCAACTCAAGTCTTCTTGCATCCAAAGCTCTGTTTTTTTTCCAGAGCCTGTGTCTCCAAGACGAAAGTCTGCTTTCCTGCAAGAGACCCCAAGAAAGTCTTCTCAACCTCCTTGTACTTCCTCTTTGATTGGGTCCTCACACAGTCTTTCTGAAGCAAAGGTGGATTTAATGAGGCGAAGATTCCTCAGAACACAGATCCAGATGAGGGTCTTATAGGCTCAGTCTCTCATTGGATCAGTGAAACTTAAACCTCCCTGACATATCATCATTACTCCTTCTCCAATCCGATCTTCTGTTTTGGAGCCCTTGGATTCAAAACCTCTAAGAGTCGAGCTATAAGATCTGAAGATAACCCTATCTTTGACTCTGACTACCTCCCTGATCCATTTGGCTCCGACTCTCCTGGAGAAGGATGTATTTCGGAGCTGAAGTGTCGACATCTGATCTGAGGGGATGACCTTGACTCTAAAGTTTTTGGAGTTGTCGCTTCCCCTTGGAGCCTCAGAGCTGGACAGCTGGCCTCTGACTCCTCCCTTGGAGCAGAGGATTCGGGAGAGCCCTGGTTTGTCTGATCTTAGAGTTTCGGCTCCGGTCAGATTGGCTTTAGCTTCTTCTGCTTCCTCTGCTTTTGAGGTGGTGGAGAGGGTCTTCTCTCACCTGAAAGCTGTCTCAACTCTTACCTTTTAGGATCCCTGTTCCCTCTTCGGATCCTGTTTCTGAGTCTCTTCAACCTACACCACAAGGACAGCCAACCCATAAGAGCTTCCAGGCAGTTCCAGTTAGGGAGCTCCACACCTCTTCTGATATCTCTCCAGAGAATCTCACTGCAGAGGTCCCCCAAAAGAGGTTGTGCAAAAGGAGGTACTTGGATACACCTCAGGAATCCTTGACAGAAGACACTGATTTTGATGAAGGGGAAGGTTCCCCTAGATTTCCACTATTAGATCTCTCATTTGGAGACATTCTAGAAATCCTACCACCAAAAAGGTGGTTGGTCTTCCAAGCTCCTTCACAGGAGGAGTTTGTGTTCCTTGAAGCCTTCGGGTCTGGCCCATCTACATCTTGGGTTAATCCCGCCTGGAAGATGAGCTTATAGATCTTGTCTCCTGCCAGGCATAGAAGGAACTGGATACCATAGAACCAATTCGCAGACATCTGGATAAAATTCTTGGAACACCTAAAGACATGCCATATTGGAGTAAGGGAATCTCCATTGACCCCCCCCCCATGGTTGTTGCACCAGCCACCAAAAAGGAGCTGGCCAAAGACCGCTCCTGTGTCCATCCCCCTAATAGAGATTATAGGACATTGGACAGGTATAGGAAGCGAGTTTATGCCTCAGTGACCTTTCCCTTAAAGTTACTAAACTACCTGGCACATTTCACTAGATTACAGAGGGACTTATTTAAGGAGCTCTAACTCAACCCCCTCAGTCCATGTCGGTGGGGAAAGAAAAGACTTTTTCCTCATGATTAGTCACCCTACAGCCTTTATTGAAAGGGCCTATGAGGTTATCTCTCATGTAGCTAAAGGTTCCTCACTGGTTGCAGGTTCAGGCATAGCAATTAGGAGACATGCCTGGATGTGATTGTGTGACTTTGCAGAGCTTTAAAGCATGAATGTTAAGTTGTCATTCTCGCCTTCATTCTTGCTGGATGGATCGGCTCCGACTCGGCCTATACTATAGCTCGAGAGCTATTTTTACCGGCTCGAGGCAGCCCTATAACCCACAATACCATGTGCTAACTCCCCAGATCTCGTTTGCCGCTTCGCTGCGAGGTTGCCTTTTTTACCGGCTCAGGTCAGTAAAGAGACTTTTTTTCTATAGAACTAATTTTCAGGTAATTATTCCAGATAGATACCCTTTGTTAGGTCCCTATTGATTGTTTTATTCATTACAGCCCTTTTGTAGCCTTTCTTCCCTTCTTTAGTTAATTTTTATCTTTGGGCCTACGGGCTTTACCTTAGTTTTCCCCACCCCTTACAGTGTCTGTGTGTGGGTTTAGTCAGTTCCCTTAACTTTTGTCTAGTTTTAAGTTGACTGTATGTGTAGACTGACTGTGATTACTGTGTTTGCTGTTGTTAGGACTATGTCCAAAGACACTAAGGTCTCGGGATTCAAGAAGTGTGACTCGTGCTGTCAGAAAATGTCTCTGACAGACGGTCACACTTCTTGTGTCTACTGCTTAGGGCCTTTACACCTGCAGGCCTCTTGTTCCGTCTGTCACGGGTTTAGTTCAAGAATCCTGCAGGAGCATCATAATAAGCTCTTCTTAAGGGGCTTATTAAAGCCCGATGACTCCCCGTCCAAGTCTGGCTCGGGGAAGTCTTCAAAAACTGCCAAACCCTTGGCTCCAGCTCCTGAGTCGAGGGCTGGCGTTATTGAGATGGCTCCAACATCGGTTCCAATCGGATCCGAGGCTGGCAAAGTTGTATCCACTCCGAAACCTGCATCGGAGCCGACCCCAGCACGCAAGCGCTCTAGATCCCCCTCACTAGACTCCGTCCGATCGGCTTTGAGATCCCCTCTCCTATCGGAGCGG
Organism: Protopterus annectens; assembly: GCF_019279795.1. Lineage (NCBI taxonomy): Eukaryota > Metazoa > Chordata > Ceratodontiformes > Protopteridae > Protopterus > Protopterus annectens. Next base: position 610,696,055 of record NC_056747.1, read on the forward strand.
AGTCATAGGACTCACTCAACTAGGTCATCCAGGCTTTCCGACCACGACATTGAGAGGGTGGTCAGTAGGCTCATAAAATCTCAGGCACTAGCCCAAATGCTCCAAAGCCCATCTCACCAGACTGTGGCTCCTTCGGTACCGCTATCGATTCCTCCTCCAATTCACCTCTCGAGTTCGGAGCCGGAGTTTGTCGGAACCGTAACCTTGCCCACGTCGGAGCCGATACTTCCACCTTCGGCTCTGGTGTCGTGGGCTCCGACCTCTTCATTGGTTCCATCCGTGGAGAGGTCCGGGCACCGGGACTCCACTGTCGGCTCCGAGGGGGCGAGTGGCATCGAACCCTTGTCCAACCCCGCTCTCCCTCTCAGAGCTTCGGCTCTGGTTAGTTTGGCCCCGACATCATTCTCGGAGCCTTCTCTGTCAGTGTCGGGAGTGGTTCGGGACTACCCTTGGTACCCGATAGGGGAGCCTTCGAGGTGATGAGGAGCGTGCTGGACCCAGTGTCCACTCCAAGGTTAAGTTCTGCAGCTCCTCCCTCTATAGTGCCTGTTACGGTCTCTGGCCATCCTCCTGCATCTGACAGCAGAGATCCAAAGTGTAGGGTACCCACTTTGGGTGTCTCCTCCTCTTCCGAGGCCTCCCCTGAAGCTTCAGGGGAACCCCCTAGGAAAAGAAAGTGCTAGAGGAAGCACATAGACTCCCCCGAGTCTGTCACGTCGGACACCGACTTGGATGAGTCGGAGGGTTCCCTGAGATCCCCCTCTGAGGATGTCTCTTTTTCAGACATCTTAGAGATCCTAAAACAGAGGGGAAATTGGTCCACTCTCAAACCCTCCGAGGATGAGTCGGTTTACCTTGACGCCTTTGGATCTCGCCCTTCCACCTCCTGGGTGTCTCCCCATTTCGACCCACTAATGGAGGTAGTGGCTAGAAAGGCGTGGGCAGCTCCTGATTCAATGGAACCTACCCCTAGGAGGCCCTCTAAATTTATTTCTGCACCAGAGGACAAATCCTTTCTCACCAAAGGTGTTTCAGTTGATGCTATGGTGGTAGCAGCAGCCACTAAGAAGGAATTGGCTGATCCTTCTGTACCTGTTCATCCTCCTAACAAAGAGTCCAGGACCATGGACAGGTACGGTAAGCGGACATTTGCTTCAGCGACCTTTACTATGCGATCGCTGAACTATTTGTCATTTCACCTGCCTTCAGAGAGATTTGCTCAAAGAACTGGGTGAAACTGTACAGGATCCTTATGCTGCGGGGTATCAGGACAAGATGAACTCCCAGCTGGCCATCCTGGACTCCATTGTTAACTCCTCCATGCGGCTTATCTCCTACGCAGCCGATGGAGCGAGTAGGGCCGCAGGCACAGGTGTTGCGTTGAGACATCACGCTTGGATGCGACTCTGTAACTTTGCCGATCCCTTCAAGGCGTCCTTCACCAACACCCCCTTTGATGGTTCAGAATTGTTTGGACCTCAGGTGAAGAATACCCTCACCAGATGCGAGCAAGATGGTAAGACTCTCTCTGCCGTGGGAGGCCATTTTTCCACACCTTCTAGACCTTATCCTAAGGGACAGAGGGGTGGAAAGATGTGGTTCTGCAAACCTCAGGGAGTCACGCCTGCCGCACGTGGTGAATTTCCCCCCAGAGGCAGAGGGGGGAATAATAACAGACGCCGCCCCAGGGGCAGAGGGGGTCCACATAACCAGGGTTCCAGGGAATCTTTCCCTGACCAACCGTTTCAGCATCCCTGAGAAGCTGCCCGACTGTCCGCCTTCGGAGGCAGTCAGGGGAAGATTATCTCTACACCCGGAAGCCTGGCAATCCCTCTCCCAAGACACATGGGTACAGAAGATCATATCCGAGGGTTGCAAAATTCCCTTCACTTCCCCTCCGGTACAACCGCCAAGACCCCTACCAGACGTACCACCCGCACAAAGGAGTCAGGCACAGCTAGAAATAAAAAAGCTGTTAGAAAAAAAGAGTCATCCAGGCAGTTCCAGCAGATCAGCTAGGATCCGGAATCTACTCCAGATTCTTTTTGGTACCAAAAAAGACTTGAGACCCATTTTGGACCTCAGCAGATTGAACAACTCTGTTCAAAAGACAACATTTCGGATGGTAACACTGCAGTCCATTCTACCCTTTTTGGGCAGAGACAACTGGATGTGCTCGTTAGACCTCCAGGACACGTACTATCATATAAAGAAAGACAGGTGCTCCAGGAGGTTTCTCCGCTTCCGGCTAGGAGCCAGTCATTATCAATTCAGAACCCTGCCCTTTGGTCTCACCACAGCCCCCCGGGTGTTCACCAAATGCTTGGCAGTGGTCATGGCTTACCTCAGACAAAAAGGATTCCAGGTGTTTCCATATCTAGATGACTGGTTCATTTCCGCTACCACCAAGCAGCATCTTATAATGGCCAGGGATTACACTATCCACCTTTGCAACAATCTAGGTATTTCTATAAATTTTGCAAAATCCTCCTTGTCAATATATAAACTTCATAGGCGCCGTATTAAACACCAAAGAAATGTCTGCAACATTACCACCTCAGAGAGTGACAAGACATAAGGCGGAATGTTCATTCCCTGTTTCAGTCCAACAGAGTTCAAGTCAAGTTAGTATTGAAAGCGTTAGGCCTCATGGCAGCGGCGATTCTTCTACTCCCATTAGCCCACTTCCACATGAGGCTCCTCCAGTGGATGCTGTTTTCTCAGTGGTCCTTTCAACAGCTCCCAATGACTCACAACATCTTGATAACCCCATCATGCAAGAATCATCTCTCCTGGTGGATGGTTTCCCCTCAGCTTTTTCAGGGCAGACCCTTTGTCCCCCCCCCCCAGTTGCCACGGTGACAACGGATGCCTCCCTGTTCGGGTGGGGGGGGGGCACTATCAGGGCAGGACGGTCCAGGGCACTTGGCAACAATTAGAACGCCACCTGCACATAAATGTCCTGAAGATGAGGGCAGTGCTTTTAACGTTGCAATCCCTTCAGAGCTCTCTTCCCACAGGGACTATAGCAACTCAAACGGACTATGTCTGTGGTGTGGTACATAAACAAGCAGGGCGGAACAAAGTCCTACCCCCTATGTCGAGAAGCACTCAGACTTTGGCAATGGGCGATTTCCTCTCAACGGTTTCTGATAGCAATGCACATCCCCGGGAAGTCCAACGTCATAGCGGACAGATTGAGCAGAACTATCCTCATGGCTCACGAGTGGTCTCTAAATCAAGCGGTAGCAGACAGAATATTTCAGAAGTGGGGCCAGCTTTGCTGCAATCTTTTCGCAACTCCTCAAAACAGCAAGTGCCTCGACTTCTTCACACTCTTTCCTCTACCAGGCCATGCTCCCAGAGACACTGTTGTTCACGATTGGCCCAGGGGTCTTCTATATGCCTTTCCTCCCTTACCATTGATCCCACAATTAATTCAGAAAGCAACCGCATTGAGATCCAAAATGATCCTCATTGCTCCGTTTTGGCATCAAAAAGTATGGTTTCCATTCCTGCACAGTTACCTACTGGAACAGCCTTGGCATGTGGAACCCCTTCCGGATCTGTTGACCCATTTCACGGGCAAGCTGCATCAGTCTCTTCATTCCCTCAACCTCACAGCTTGGTTGCTCCACTTCAACCATAGCCAGGCTTCCCTTTATTTCTCCTCCTGTCTGTGGTATCATTCTGGCTTCCCATAAGTCCAATACTAGGAAGACGTATGCGAGTAAATGGAAGCGTTTTTCGCTCTGGGCACAAGCTAGGTCCTTAGATCCTTACCATGCACCCATTCATAAGGTTCTAGACTTTCTGGCGGAATCTTTCATTCAGGGTCATCGTCAGCCACTGTCAGGGTACAATTAGCGGCCATTGTTAATTTTCATGTGGGGCTTTCAGAAGCAAATATTATGTCCCACAAACTCTGTAAAGCCTTTCTCAAGGGCATCTTTTTGCTTAGACCTCCAATTAAGGATCCGCCTCCACAATGGGATTTGAATTTGGTTCTAACCTCATTGATTCTGCCTCCCTTTGAATCTGCAACCTCCTGCTCCCTCAAGCTTCTTTCTTGGAAAACTCTGTTTTTAGTACCCTTCTGGCAGATGTTATGGCTATCGGAACTTCAAGCCTTGTCTGTCCGTCCCCCTTATTTGGTCTTTCACAAAGACAGGGTAACTCTCAGAACAAATCCTTCCTTCCTACCGAAAGTGTCCTCTAAAGCAAATCTAAACCACTCCATTGACTTGCCTGTCTTCTTCCCAGACTATTCCAACAGGGCTGAACAGAAATTACATTCATTGGATGTTCATCACCAACTACGGTATTATCTAGACAGGACAAAACAACTCAGAAAGTCAGACCAGCTCTTTCTCTCTTATGCTGCAGGAAAGAAAGGGCTTCCAGTATCAAAGGTACTCTCTCCAGATGGTTGACATCTATTATTACCTTTGTCTATGAGTTGAGACACAGGCAACTTCCGTCTAGGCCTAAGGCTCATTCAACCAGGGCACTATCAACATCAATGGCCTTTCAAGCAAGGTTACCATTAGATGCCATATGTGCAGCAGCTACATGGACTTCCCAACATACCTTTATTGCCCATTACAAACTTGATATAGCCTCCAGAAACAGAGCTGACTTTGGTTCCACTGTACTCAGGAGTCTGTTCCATTGAGCCACCCAGGACCAAGGTGCTAGGGACGCTGTCCCATCCAGCAAGAATGAAGGCGAGAATGACAACTTAACATTAAGAAGTTATGTTCTTACCATAACGTTCCATGTTAGTTGTCTTCTTCTCGCCTTCTTTCTTGCGTCCCTCCCTCCTGCCCCCTAGCCTGGACAGACTTGAGGTCTCGGAGTCCTTCCATTTCTTGAGATACAACATGTTACGGTTTCCCCGTATCTTTAGTGTTACTAGCAGGGAGTCCGTACTTGCAAATGAGGACTATAATAATATATTTATACTATGTCTTGGCTTCAAAACGAGATCTGGGGAGTTAGCGCATGGTATTGTGGGTTATAGGGCTGCCTCGAGCCGGTAAAAATAGCTGTTGAGCTATAGTATAGGCCGAGTCGGAGCTGAGGATCGGCTCTGAACCCATCCAGCAAGAAAGAAGGCGAGAAGAAGACAACTAACATGGAACGTTATGGTAAGAACATAACTTCTTATTCTTCACTGCTCCATTTAATGAATCTTCTCTGTTTAGGCCCACCATTAAAAAGACTTCCCCATAGTGATAAAGATGGAAGCACCTTGTCTGCCATGGGAATCTATTTTTGTACCTTGCAAAGACCTTTTTCTCGAAATCAATATGGTGGTAAGATGATGTGGTTTCAGAAATCTCAAGGACCTATTCAAGAATCACGTGGAGATATTTCTCCCAGAGGCAAAAAGGGAAATAATAACAATGGAAGATGTTGCTCATGAGGCAGAGGTGGTCCGCAAAACCAAGAGTTTTGAGATGCCTTCTCAGACAGATCCTTTCAGTGCTCCTGAAGGATTGCCTGACTATTGTTCTCTGGAGACAGTCTGGGGCACTTGTCTTTGCACCCAGAAGCCTGGGCAGCCATCACAAAAGATACTTGGGTGCAAAAAAATTGTATCCAGAGAATATTTCATTCCCTTTTTGCAAGTTCTCTCATTGAAAAGGAAAACACCACCACAATGTTCCTCCCAATCAGTGGGAGTTAACAGCTCTGAAATTCAAAAGCCACCAGACAAGAGAATCATCCAGGAGGCCCCATCAGACCACAGAGGATCCATTTTTACTCAAGGTTTTTTTAGTGCCAGAGAAAATAGAGGAAATAAGAGCTATACTGGATCTCAGTTATCTGAACTAGTTTGTAAAAAAATTCCAAGTTCCGGATGGTCACGAGTCAGCCCATTTTGCCTCTGTTACAGAAGGACAACTAGCTGTGCTCTGTAGATCTTCAGGACATGTATTATCACATCAAAATGAACAGACACTCGGAAAATACCTACACTACCACCTGGAACCAGCCGTTATCAGTTTAGAACCCTGTCCTTTGGTCTCACCACAGCCCCCAGGGTGTTCACCAAATGTATGGCACTGTTAGCAGCCCATCTAAGAATACATGGATTCAGGGTTTTTCCTTATTTAGACAACTGGCTCCTCACTGCATCAGCAAGGCAACTCTTAGAAAAAGTTACCCATTCTCTGGGAATTGCCATCAGTCTTTGAAAGTCCCATATGCAACCAGTTCAAGACTTGGAGTTTATAGGGTCTCGTTTAGATACAACCAGTCGTCTCACTCTCTTACCACAAACCAGAATTCTTGCTTTGATATCACATATCAGACATGTTCTTAGTCACCCCTCTCCCCAGCAAAACTGATTCCCAAAGCCCTAGGATCAATGGCTGCTACAACTACCTTGATACCTACTGCTCTTCTTTGTATGCAAATCCTGCAGTGGACTCTAGTAGTACAATGGCCAATTCTTCGACAACCCCTGCAACATCCTATAAAATTATCTCAGGTTTGCAAGGACTCCTTACTGTGATGGATTCAAGCCGAAGAGATTTGTCAAAGACTTACCTTTATTCTTCCTCCCCCAAATGTCGCATTGACCATGGATGCCTTCCAGTTGGGGTGGGGAGGGGCATTTCTTGGGACGAGCTGTTCAAGGCACGTGGTCTCCAAAAGAGATCAATTTGTATATAAATGTGTTGAAGATGAGAGCGGTCCTTTTGGCATTGCAAGCCTTTCAGAAATCTCTTCCTCAAGAGACAATTGCTATTGAAATGGACAATATGTCAGTTGTTTGGTACATCAACAAACAAGGGGTGAACCAGATCTTACCCCCTTTGAGAAGCAATGAGAGTTTGGTAGTGGATGTTCTCCTCCAACCACTTTCTAGTAGCAATGCATATACCAGGGAAATCCAGCATTCTAGCAGACAAGCTCAGCAGAAGTATCCTGATGCCTCAAAGTCCATCAGTGGCAAACATGATCTTCCATGAATAGGGTCAATCTTGCTGTCATCAAGAGATGCTCTAGTCCAAATTCTTCTTTATGCTTATCCTTCCCTGCCTCTAATCCCCAAATTCCTTCATAAAACACTCCTGTTGAAGAGCAAGGTAATCATCATTGCCCCCTTTTGGCCTCTGCAAGTGTGGTTCCCCTTCCTATGGTCTCATCTACTATGCCCTCCTTGGACACTGGACCCCAGTCCAGATATCCTTTCACATCCATCAAGAATGACTCATCCAGGCATTGCAGGCCTCAGTTTGACTGCATGGTTTCAGCATTTCCAGTGATGACTGGAAATTCCAGACCTTCCTGTACTGTTCGCCAAAGTTATTTTCATCCCAGAAAGAAGGAGAACTTGTAAAAGTAAATGGAAAAGGTTTTCTTTTTGGGCTCAGCAGAAAGAGCTTCTTGCCTGTATTTTTCAAGGTGGTGCAAGTTTTTCTGCCGTCAAAGTTCAGCTGGCAGCCATCTCTAACTTCCACATTGGAAGTAATGCTTCCCCTTTAGCTTCATTCAAATTATGTAAGGCTTTTCTTAAAGGTGCCTTTTTACTTAGACCTCCAATAAAGGATCCTACTCCACCTTGGAATCTCATTGTTCTTTACAGAGTTTAGTACAATTACCTTTGAGCCCTCAGCTAAAGCATATCTCAGATTTCTTTCTTGGAAAACAGTTTTCTTGTGGCTATAACTTCTGAGAGGCAAGTATCTGAACTCCAAGGGCTCTCTTCAAAACCACCTTATTTGATTTTCCATTAAGATAGGGTTACCTTACAACACTAATCCTTCCTTTTTACCCAAAGTTGCCTCAGAAACAAACATCAATCAAGTCATAAGCTTGCCAGTTTTATTTCCTAAATTTGACAAAGGAGAATACATGCTTCACTTTTTAGACATACATAGGCAGCTTCGTTTCTGTCTTCATAGGATGAAAGATTTTAGAAAAACTGATCAATTGTTTCATTTGCCAGTAACAAATTGGGAAAACTAGTATAAAAACTACTTTAGCCAAATGGATAACAGATTGTATTTCTTATGTTTACTCTTTGAGAGGTTTAACCTTGCCGAGACAACCAAACCCCACTCTACTAGGTCATTGTCTGTGTCAGCTGCTTTTTGGGCCAGAGCTTCCATTGATATCTGTGCAGCTGTCACTTGCTCTAATGCTCATATCTTTATTGCTCATTACAAGTTGGATAACATCTCCAGAAACAGGGCTGCATTTGGTTCTGCAATTCTCTGGAACATCTTTCCATGAGGGCCACCCAAGGTTACTGTTGCTGAGGACTCTGTCCCATTTGTTGAGGAACGAATGAAAATGACAACATCAGATATAAAAGTTGTGTAGTCACCGTAACTATAAATATGCATTGTCCATTTTCATTCTTCCTGAACTCCCCCCCCCCCCATACCTCCCAACTGTCCCGAGTTACTCGTTTTTTACTGAGTTTTGGGGTCCAAATAGTGGGGTGCCACGATTCCCGACTGGCACCCCTTCATTTCCAATTTATTTTCCGTTATTTTATTTTTCGCGCTTTGGCTGATGTCATTGCGTGTGCGATGACGTCAGCTCATCAGGGCTACCAGCCTGAGCTCGTGACGCACGTATTTCCGGGTTACAGGCTGGTTCAAATGCTTTGTGAGCGGGAACGAACCAGCCAGAAATAAGCTAAGTCGCCTGGAAGGATTTATTTTCAAAGTTACCTGGAAAGGTTTAATAAATGCATTTGTGATGTCCGGCTGAAAGGATTTAATTTATTTGCGAACCTGGAAGGATTCGTTTTATTTGCAAAGAAGGCTCAGGAAAGGTAAGCTGAAGTGTGTGTGTGTGTGTGTGTGTGTGTGTGTGTGTGTGTGTGTGTGTGTGTGTGTGTGTGTGTGCGCGCGTGTGTGCAACTGACTGCACTATCTGTACGCGCCTCAACTTGCAAGCACACAGTGATCACAGGAACAAATTGGTTTTGAAGGGGCCTCCTTCCTTCAGCTGCTGGGGCTTAACCCCCCCCCAAGAAGTCCGAAAAAGAAAAGCTTGAATCGGCTCCAAAAGACAAGGACTCTAGAAAAAAGAACTCTGACTGTTCACCAAGATCAGCCCCAACAAAAGAGCCTCCCTCAAAACTTTTAAGATGGATTCCGACCACCTTGTATCGTACCATTTCAAAGCCGAAGTCTCCTCTCATCCAGTCCTCCCAGTTCTCACTGGACGATCTCTCCTCTGCTCAACTCACTGTTCCTGAAGAAGACACCAAGGCCACCATCACTAGCTCCTCCCTTTCCTCCTCCAGGAGATTGTCCAAGGCAGAAGTGGATAGGATGATTAGGAAGTTCCTCGGAGCTCTGATGCAGATGGGATAATTCCGGCTCTGTCGCCCATTGGACCAGTGAGCCCTGCCCTCCACTGACCCTCAGTTGAATCTCCCCTTCTCTGATTCAGCTTGTGGTTTCAGAGCCCTCAGTTCCGAGATCTTTGAGATTGTGCTTGTTGGATCTGAAGATAGGTCATTCGTCTACTCAGGCCACCATGTTCCTAAGTTGTTTGTTTCTCACCCTTTTATAGCAGGTTAAGTGTCAGAGCTGAAGTTTTGGCACCAGGGGGCTGGGGTTGACTCTGAAGTTGTTGAAGCCACCTTACACCTAGAAGCTTCGTCACTGGACAGATGGGGTCTGGCTCCTTCCTTGGGACAAGGGTCTGGGGGATCCAGAACACATCAGAGCAGGAGACTTGGACTGCAGTGCGGCAGGCTGCTGTTCATGTTGGACCTTCTGCCATTTTCAGGTAGTGGAGAAGGCCTTCTTACTGCATAGAGAGAGGATATCTTTGCCCCCTTCTGATCATATCTGTATCCCACCATTGGATTTGAACTCTGAGCCTCTCAGATCTATCCCATCAGGACAGCCAACCCGAGCAAGCCTCCAGTCAGTCCTCCTTCAGGACTCCCCTGTCACTTCCAATACCTCACCAGATCATCCTAGTGATGAGGTCCAAAGGAAGAGAATGTGCAACTGGAGACGTAGATTCCCCTAAGGAATCTCTGACTAAAGAAACTGAATTCGATGAAGGGGAAAGGTCCCCCAGATCTGCACCTGATGATGTCTCCTTTGGAGAAGTTGTGGAACTTCTGAAGCAAAAAGTGGAATAGTTTTCTGAACTCCCTTCCCAGGAGGAGTCTGTGTTCCTGGAGGCTATCTGGTCTCACTCAGCTATGTCTTTGATGATCCCGCTGTCTGGTGAGCAGATAGATCTTCTCTCATGACTTGCATGGAAGGAACTGGATACTATGGAGCCTATCCTCAGGTGACCCAACAGGTTATTAGCCCTCCTCCAAAGTCAGAGCCCACTGGAGCAAGGGGTCCTTATAAATGCCATGGTCATGGTGGCAGTCACTAAGAAAGAACTCATAGAACAGAACTCATTTTTCCTTCCCCCTAACAGGGAGTCTAGGGATTTGGACCGATTTCGAAAGAGATTTTAAGCTTTAGCAACTTTTGCCCTAAGGTTACTGAATTATTTGGCGCACAGGGCTGCAAAGAGATTTTAAAAAGGAGATCTCCAAATCACTTTGTGTCCATGTCTGTGGAGGACCAGAACAACTGGCCACCCTTCAGTCCATATCTGATGTATCCATGAGGCTGATATCCCAGTCTGCAGAGGGTGCCTCACAGGTGGTGGGTTCAGACATAGCCATCAGGAGTCATGCCTAGATGCTCCTGTGCGATTTTGCAGAGCCCTTCAAGTCTTAGTTCATCAGTGCTCCTTTTGATGGATCATCCTTATTTGGTTCAAAGGTAAAGGAAACATTTTCCAGAAATGAGCAAGATGGAAACACCTTGTCCACTGTTGGGATTCATTCTTCTACCCCTCAAGGTCATTCTCGTAGAATCATTGAGTATGTAGAAAGCTGTGGTTTTGCAAGTCCCAGTTTCCTTTCTATGATTCATGAGGAGATGGTTTCCCCAGAGGCAGAGGGGAGGGACTCTAATAATGGAAGGCACCGCCGTCACAGCAGAGGTGGCCCTTAGAACCAAGGTTTTCAGGATTCCTTGTCAGACAAACACTACCAGCGCTTCTGAAATGTTGCCCATCTGCTGTTCTCTGGAAACATTCAGGGGGTGCTTTTCTCTGCACCATGAAGCCTGGGCATCCATCACAAATGATACTTGGGTGCAGAGGATCATATTCAGAGGTTATTTAATATAATTTTCTCAAATTCCCCCTACAAAAATGAAAAGGATCCTCTGATGCTCCACCCAATCAGAGAGAGAGAGAGCAGATTTAGAAATAGAAAAGCTGCTAAAAAAGAGAGTCATGTAGAAGATCCCTCCAGGCCAGATGAGATCTGGAACCTACTCAGGATTCTTTTTAGTGGCAAAAAAGACAGGGGGACTTGAGACCAATCATGCATGTCAGCCCACTAAATCAGGATGTGAAATATTCAAAGTTTCCAGATGGTCATGGTTCAGTGCATTTTACCCCTGCTGTGAAAGGGTGTTTGGATGTGCTCAGTAGATCTTCAGGGTGCGTACTATCACATCAAAAGTAACAGGAGCTTCAGAAGATGTCTGCACTTCTGTCTAGGAGCCCGTCATTACCAGTTCAGAGCACTGTCTTTTGGCCTCACCACAGCCCCCAGGGTGTTCATCAAATACATGGCAGTAGTAGCAGGTCACCTGAGACTGCTGGGATGCCAAACGTTTGTGTATCTTGATGACTGGCTCCTGACTGCTCCAACCAGGCATTTGCTTACAAAAGCAAGGGACTACTTGCTTTACTTACTTCTCCATCGGGGCACTGCAGCTCACCTACAAGTCACAGCTCACACCTACACTGAATTTGGAGCTCATAGGTGCTCTTCTAGACGAGGTTAATGAAGTGGCATCAGTTTTTCCAGCAAGAGTACAAACCTTCAGGTCCCAGATCAAGAAAGTGCTTTTGCATTCATCTCCAGCATGACTAGTCTTGCAAGCCTCAAGATCCATGGCAGCAGCAAAGACTGTGGTTCCACTAGCCAGGTTTCCTATGCAGATTCTGCAGTGAACTCAGTCAGTACAGTGGTGTATTCTTCAGCAGCCCTTGTATGTACCAGTCAGGATCACATAGGCTTGTAAGAAATACCTTCTCTGGTGGATCCATTTAGGTGAAGCTTCTCAGGGCTGTCCATTTGTTCTCTTGCTGCCGGTGGCCGCAGTGACCATGGATGGCTCCCAACTGGGCTGGGGTGGGGCTTTTCTTGGGAAGGACAGTCCAAGGTACATGGTCCCTAGAAGAGGCCAATTCATACATCAGTGTCCTGGAAATGAGAGCAGTCCTCCTAGCACTGCAGGCCTGTCGAGATTCTCTCACCTCCAGAATGATTGTGATTCAACCGGATAGTGTGTTTGTAGTCTGGTACATCAACAAAAAGGGGGGAAACTAGATCTTATCCTCTGTCAAGAGCCAATGATTATGTGACAATGGGCAATCTTTTCTCGTTGCTTTTTCATAGCAGCTTGCATAAGAGAGAAAGCCAACCTGATTGCAGACAAACTAAGCAGGTGCATTCTGATGCCTCATGAGTGGTCTCTCAATGTTGAAGTGGCGGACAGAATTTTCTGTCAGTGTGGTCAACCATGCTGCAGTCTTTTCGCTTCACCCCTCAGCAACAAGTGCAGCAGTTTCTTCATCTTGGCTCCCCCCTCTGGGGGAGTTGTCGAGAGATGCTCTAGTTCACAATTGGCCCTCTGGTCTCCTTTATGCTTATTCCTGTTACCTCTAATCCTCAAATTCTTACAGAAAGCATACTGGTTGAAGAGCAGAGTTATCCTCATTCTTTTTGGCTTCATCAAATTTGGTTTCCCTTCTTATGGCCTCGTCTTCTGTCCACCTGGACATTGAACTCCCATCCAGACCTCCTGTTTTATCCAGTGGGAATGACTCATCCAGATACAACTGGGCACATAATTTCTCCAGTTCTAGTGAGGGCTAGAGAGCTCAGGCTTACCTCCGATGTAATCCAACATTGCTAGTGCCATAACCAGCTGCATTTGAGACTGGGTCTTCTAGAGGATACTCTATGAACCTAGTGCATCCATTGCCTTGGATATTTACCCTTATTTTATGTTGTGCTTTTTTTTGTTTTGCCCCTACATTTTTACTGACTACTACTTCTTGCGATCACTATCTACTACTATTATGAGCTTCTCCAGCCTTTAGTGACCCTGCACAAGCAGTCTGGTTTAAGTCATTCAGGTATGACACAGAAACTGCATGTATGCACTTGTGTATTTATGGGGCTGGGAGGGGTGGGCATTCTTATCCTACCATTTGCCCCTGCCACTTCTGTGAAGTAAGCTGATACATACTGAAGAGGAAGTCTGTTGTTTGTCTGCATTTCCTCCTTACTGTATATATGGAAGGGGGGAATGTGGTCTCCATTGAGGACCCATCTAATACAGCAACATTCCCTCAAGAACATAGCCATCATTAGGTTTTTGGTCAGTTTTCCTTTCTCTTGCACCATTGTGTGCCTTTTCTCCAACCAGGTCAGTGGCATCACAAGTGGAAATGTTGTTCATGTTTGTATTTATCCCACCCATCTGTGATGCCTGTGCACTGCCCCAGCAATCAAGGAGCCTCAATCCTCACCACTAGCACCAGTGAGGGGCGTCCACATTGGGAAGGATAACAAATACACGCACAGTAAAGTACAATTTCCCTTAAGAGCACACAGAGATCACAGTCAGTCTGGGGCTGGTTTCTCCCTTTCTCTCCAGATCCCCAATAAGACTCCCCACTGGCACAGCTGTAGGGTGTAGAGCTCAGCCTAGTAGTCAAGCTAAAACCACCAGCACCCTCTCTGTCCAACCAGTACTTCATGTCCCTGCCCAAGTAGCTGGCACACACACACTTTGAGATATGAGTTATATACAAACACACAGACACTCCTGGGGAAGGCTGGCACAGGTTCTCCAGCTATACCCCCTTCTCTGCCAGGCTAAACAGTAGTACCACTTGCCACCAACCACTAATATCAGCTACTAATAAGGCCCTTATCAAATGGTGTCCAGTTATTACTGTGCAATATTATTATCCCACTGGTAAGTGTGACTGAACAGCAAGGCTTATTTGCAGTGGCTTGGACAGTATCACTATATACATGCAATGTACTCTAGACCTTAAATTATCTCTACATAAAACAGCCATAGTTGAAAGGTTTAAAAATATTTAATAATAAATAATAAGAACACAAGACAATATGTCTTACTACACAGTGCTAGTCAATAGTTCAGAGATCACAAGAAAATGCTTAAAATAATACAGTAGAATAGTTCTAACATCAATACATAAAAAACAACTAGTCTAATCTTCCTATTTCCTAACTATAACTAAGAGAAAACAGTTCTAAAATAAACTTACATATAGAGCAAAGCAGTGCTGATGATGTTGAATGTTCTGAAGAGAAATGCAAAATGCACTGAGTCTCTCCGTCCTTAAATTGATAACACAGTACTACTGACTCATTTCAGATTACATAATTTTTTCTTCTGGTTCCCAGGCTATCAGAAACTCAGTTTAGCAGCCCTTTTGATCTTGCACCTGATCAGGAAGCTACAGCAATAAAAGACATTATACATCCAAATTCTAGCAGTTAACTCTGGTCTCAAAACAATAGCAAGAACTCCTTCATCCAGACTTCTCGGCTCCGAGTTTGAGATCAAAGAATTATACAATGCTTGACTTATTAGCTTTCCTCTAGCAGAATGCAGTGTGGTTACATTTTTGAAGTTCAACATTTAACAAAGAGAACAAGCATGTGGCTTGCATTAATATTTACAAATGACAGAATTATCTACAAAATCCTATCTAGCTAGGCTGGCAGCCTTCACATATCTTCACACTATCTATAATGATATTCTTCCATCTCATGAACTGGCCCATCTGAAAAGCTTCTGTGTATAGTTTTATAGCCTCATAGGTAGGTGTCTTGAGTATACAGATAAAAGAAAAATAAATATGTAACCTAAAGTAAATATGTATCCAGTAGGGCAAAATTGTATATTGGTGCAAACAATACAGAGGACAGAATTTAAATTAGTGAGTTATGGGTAAGGATATGCAAGCAGTAATATCCAGCAGAGTGTGTGTTGTAGCAATAACTCATGGCTGGGTGTGGGTAATTTTACCCATGGTTATTGTGGTTTTGTCACGAGGGTGAAACCCGAGTGACCAAACAAAGCCAACTGTGAGTAAATCCAGAATTACCCACACCCAGCCATGGGTTATTGCTATTATACAATGACATTATTTAAGAAAAAAATTACTTACTTTTTAAAAATACTGTCTTTGTATAATGATGTCATGAAGCTCTTCTGCTTTTTTCCCTGGTATCGTGGGGCTTTCTTGATGTGCTGCACATGTGCATGGAACTTTCCCATGCTTATGCAGTACATCAGTGCTTTGGAAAGGAAGCAATGGAGAAGGGAAGATCTCCATGCTTTTTATTTATATTCTAATTTTTAAAAAAAATCTGAAATCCAGATAGTTCAGGCATACGAGAGAGATGGGACAGAGAAAATACAAAGAAAATCAGTTATGTTTCTTTAGTTTTGCATAATGTACCTGATTTTCCTTGTATTTTCTCTGTCCTGTCTCTCTTGTGCCTATTTGGATTTCAAAGTTTATTTTATTTTATTTTCTTTAGTTAAGAAAGATGGAAAGCTGCGTAGTATATATTAATAGAAGAAAGACTGGAAAAACGGATGTTTTTTTTTTCTATTTGTATATGCCTGATTTTACAACAGGCACGCTGATTGGATTGACCAATCAGAATGCATGTTTTTGAATGTTAATGGCTAGTCTAATCTGTAAATAATTGCTGTCCATGGATGTTGAGTTCTGACAACACAGATGGAGGGCCTCTACACCCCTGGAAGGTTATTTATACAATAACACATACCCTGGAGGGCATTATTGAGCTTAGAGAATAGGCTATCTGTTAAGTTGTTTTGCAATTGTTTTTTTTTTATTTTTTTAATTACTTGGTGTGTGTGTGTGTGTGTGTGTGTGTGTGTGTGTGTGTGTGTGTGTGTGTGTGTGTGTGTGTGTGTGTATATATATATATATATATATATATAATGTGTGTGTGTATGTGTGTGTGTAAATATTGTAATAACTTTGATGTAAAATAGTTCCTCCGCCTACTGTTTCAAACTTGTTGTAGTATATGCTGGTAAATCATTGGGGGTTGGAGTCATTAAAGAATGAGTTACATCTGAGTTTCAGACTTTTATCTTGGCTCTCAACTAATCAGTGACAAATCCAGAAGTAATCAGAGACATTTTTAAAATATTAGTAATATTAATTTGAGACATTGACAGAATAAGAGAATCTAAGTTAATATACATTTTGTTTAGTAAAAAGTCTGTAATTGTGTATGTCATTATTTTAATGTGTAATTCGCCACTTTTTCGATATGGACTTCATATCGATCAGGTAATGCATGTTAACATACAGTGTTGTTATAGCAGCTTTCTAATTTTGTAACAGCCATATTTAAGATCTGTCCGAGTTTTTAAGCCTTTGTTCCCCCATTATTTTACACTGTCTGTATTTCTTTAGTAAAGAAGTTGAGAGGTATGCGTACCTTTTAAGAGTTGTATCCACTGTTCGATCTCTTTCTCTCTCTTGCACACTTCTGCTTTCAGTTACGCAAGCCCCATACACACACATGCAGACATAAACATACTTCTGCCCACATACGCACACACTTTTTATTTTTTTATTATCCATTTTACTTTTACACTTACTAAACAGCAAAAAGCACTGTTTAATAAGTGTAAAATAATAACTTGATCACTCTCACTCTTTCATGCATGCATGCACACTCACTCACAGACATAAACACATATTTTTCTAAATTTTGTTTTTAATTTTACATTCACTAAACAGCAAAAACTGTGCTTAGCGAGTGTAAAATAACGGCAGCCATTAGCTTTCTAACAGACTAAGCTCCATGGCAGCTTAATATCCTGCCGTGAAGCAGCCGACTCATTTTTCATCAGGCATTACCTGTACATTAACATCCTACTGGAGAACATTCATTCTCCAATTAGAGTGGTTATATACAGGTCACCCACTATCTAAAAACAGTTATAACATTAATATCAGAAGTATAATAGCAAGCTAATGCTTACGGTGTTCTTGCATGTGGGTGATAAATCAAGAAAAGAGTAATTGCTATTGCAAACAATCACATCTAGATATAATATTAACAGAAGGTGGAAATTAATCATCATAGAGACACAATAAGGGGAAAGTTGCATATTACAAGGGGTGGATTCAGAAAGGACATATAAACAAATAAAACAGAAATAAAAAAGGCACACACACAAAGTATAGTGATTTCAAGTGTACAAGTGGTGGAATGTGTACTGTCAGCAGGGAGTGGAATGTGAAGGCAAGAAGCAGACCCTACAATGTAGTGAAAATGAAGCCTTATCAAGTAGCCTTATCAGGGTGAAGGTGAAATGTGCACCTGCAATAAGTGAAACTTGTCCTCTGGCAGATGGGTGGAAAGCAATCACATACAGTTTTTCTACTAACAACTTGCATCTTGGGAAAAATTAGATCAATGTTGTTGCTGTAGGAACACAAGTTGTAATGCCATTCTTATGCTATGAATGTAGACAATTACATTTGCTGACCAAAATACATTCAGCCCACTCCTTAAAAGGAATTATTTTGGAGACCATGCAGTGGTGCACCTGCTTTGGAGTCTTGTAGGATTATCATCATTTAACCATATATGTGAGCGAGTCATGAAGTCTTTTTAGGCATAACAAGGTAACAAGGCAATGGAGAACTTCACATTTAGACAACAGTCTAGCATTTTTTAGGTGATCACGTAAAGCTGAATTACTCAGAGAAGGCCCACACAGACTCTCCACACAAGTAGGTGACCACAGACTCTCCACACAAGTAGGTGACCAGAGGTCACAATTGACCCCTAGAAACTGTACTTGAGGCAGATGTCTTATACCAAATCACTGTGTTGCTCTGTTTTCTACAGCAAAGTGTAAGGTATACTACATTATCCATTGTGGAGGCACAGCAAGCAATCCATAATTTGCATTATTAGGCACTGTTGCATTAGTTTCTAGCCATATTTAAAGTATCCTTCAAGGATCAGACACCTGGCCTGTATAGAAAAGTTTATTTGGCCCCCCTTCTTTCCTCCCATATGACCATTGGAGCGTGATAGTACTAGTATAAAAGGAGATGTATGAGCATGACATTTCAGAGGTTTCTTCTCGCTTTACAAGGGAAACTATAGCTGTGTCATAGCAGAAATAAGGGGGAGGGAAGCCCCACCCTGGCTTGTTTAAAAGTGACAAAAAGGAAAAGTACTTAAGTTTGGAGATGCAGGAATCTTTGTGAAGAATTATTATTGTGGTTATACCAGACAGAAATGAAATAAATTAATTCCTACAATGAGTTGTAAAGAAGCAGGTCTACAGTTTAAATCTAAGTATCTTGAAAGAATGTTTCATTTCTGGAAGCAGAACACGTTTTAGAAAATATTCAGAATGGTTTATACAGCGTATGAAGAGACAGAAAGTTGATGGAGATTCTTCAAATAAATCCAACCTTCAACAATGACTGTTCCCCCTGGTGCTGAAAATGGGAATATGCCAAAAGAGCCTTTAAATTGCATCTTTTTGACCTTGCTTTTAACCAACTTTTATCTTATTGCATTTTAATGTTTTTCTCTTGAATTACTTAGTTTTTATTTTTTATACTTGTACAGTGCCTGAGAGCAGGCATTTTGATAAATTTGAACTTAAACCATTTCCATATTTAGAAGGAAGATGACTGAATGGCAGAATGTAGCCCAGTTACTGACTAAGAAGATATAGAAGAGCATGGATTCAAACTGGTTGCTAGTAGTGAGACAGCCTGTTGAGATGGAATATGACTAGAAGCAAAGAAAAAATATTGAATTAGTGGAACAGCTGAATAGCTTGAATCCCAGTTTGTGCATGTGTCAATAAAGTATTTTAAGTGCTGGAGAAAAAGTGCTTTGTGGTAAATAAAGAAAACTAGAAAGTTGGGAGGTAAAAACGTTCTTTAGTTTTATGTGCAACTTAGTGCCCTTAAAGGGCAATGATAGAATGCTTGCAAAAAAGCTAATTAAGTGAGAAACAAGATGCATTATAAAATGTCATGTATTTTCATGTGCATAGAAGGGGATAGAGAAGATTCTTGTTGTTTAAGCCGGTATTTTAATTTGTTTATCAAACCAGATGCTATATGTCATGTTAATTAGTATGGTAAACCTAGGATATGTAAAATGTACTTGAGTAGGCAGTCAGTTTGGAGCAGTTGCACTTTTTTGGGAAGTATTTGTTTTGCAGTTAAAATGTATATAGTTATGATTGGTATTTGCTGTTTGGTAATGAGGGCTATTGTAAATTAATGAGAGAAACTGTGTAGCGGGAAGGTAGAAAAAAGTGTAAAACGTATTTAGATAGAATATCTGCTGGAAAAATATGTATGCTGCATCTGTTAAGATTAAGGTGGATAACTTTTTGAACATTATAGGAAGACTAATATATCTTAATTGTCTTGTGAACTTGGATAAAAAACTGAGTATTTGCTTACACAGGATGTGGCTGCAAATAGCAATGCATTTAGACAGACTAGAGAATATTTTACAAAAGACAGGATTCCAGGGAAGGTTCTCTTTGGCAAGTCAGGGACTTAAAAAAAAAACGGGAGTAATAATTTTGATTGGGAAAGGTATACCAATAGCTAAAAATGAAAAATTATAAATGTGGGTTTCTTAAAACAAATATAATAGACATTTTTTAAACAAGAAACTACTTTAATAAACCATCACTTACAACATAAGCAATTGTACATTTATATCAATGAAAACAAACCACACTGATACAATCCTAGTTGCAAGCATTTTACATCACAAACCATACTGACACACTCCCAGTTGCAAACATTATACATCACTTATAAGCTACTCAATCATTTTCAGTCAAACATTACACAGTTCATTTAAGTCCTGCCTTCTTTTAAACCTCATTCCTCCCCTGTATGTATTGTTCCCACAATTCCCATTTTTTCCCATGTAATTTGCTCATACCTTTTTCTAAAGATCGTAATGCCAGTTTTATCTCTGTTACTATATTCACTACTTCTAATATAGTTAGTTTATAGTTTGATTTCCATTTTCTAGTAATTGCCTTTTTGGCAACCACCATAATTAAAGACAGCAAGGCCAAATGGTTTTCAGCAGGGCCTACTATGTATGGGAAGTGACTGGAGTCTGGTATGCAGTAATGGATCTGTATCAAGGGGACCAAAAAGAAAGGGTATAACTAAAGAAGAAAGAGTTTTAAAAACTTATATGAAAGTGTTTGTTTTAGAGGATGTAACACAATCAGTGATGAGAAAGCGTACACACAGTATTCCTCAAGTTATAAAGTTGAAGTAGACATTAATTACATATCGTAGGAGCATGTAGATTTGATTGAAACATTTGAGACCCAACTAGGTATGGTATTGGTCCATGTTCCTGTATTGATAAACCACAGGATTCAGGAGAAAGTCAATGGCCCTTTTACCTGTTTACTCAAGTTTTTTTTTTTTTTTTTTTTTTTTTTTGGCTGAGTACTAAACTAGTGAGAGGTTTTGAGGAAGATGGAAAGTAGTAGCCTTTGCATTGGAATAGATGTAAGTAGAGTTTTAAAAATGTAGTTCCAATAAAAGGCTAGAAAAGTATGGGAGAATGGTAATAGAAATTATTTGGAAGGATTTGCAGAGATATAGATGCTAGAAAACAATAAAGGTAAATTTAACAAGAAGAGGAATGGCTGTATTTAGTGAAGGATAAGATGAGTGTACATTTTAATGGGGTGAAATATGTAACAAAGTCCAGAAGGTTTAGGTTTTTTGCTCGAAAGTGTTTTCATTAAGTGTTTTTATATGCCAAGGAGCTTTAAAGTAGTTTTCTCCCAGGTAAATAGCAAATGTTGGAGGTATGATGAGGAAGAAAGCAGTAACTGGGAGCATGTGCTTTGGGGGTTTAATGAATTGGCAGATTTCAAAAATTTCCTAAAATGTACTGTCAGAAATATTGGGTGAGAAGATGGCTGTAACTAAGGAAATGATTCTTTTGAGCTGGGAGACAGGGTCTGAATTGCCTAGGCATAGTAAGATCTACATAGGCAAATCAAGAATCTGAACCAACTGTATTTGAAGTATTGAATATTGTGAAAGAGAGCAAAAATGGATGAGGGTTTTTTAGAAAGAGGAAGTAGCAAATTACTGTAATGTTCATGAAGAGGAGTGAAAATTAAGGGAAGACAGGAATGGAGTATTTTTTGTAAAGCTGAATTGATGATCGTTGTACAGAAAGAAAAAATGCGCTATATAATGTGTGCAAATAATAAAATGTTAATATGGCTTGTTTTCTTCGCTGCTATTGTATGTTTGTTTATATTTTTAAGTAATGATTTAATAAAGGTGGTTAAAAAGTTGGTGAACATTTCTGATAATGTGAATGAGTATAGAAAAATAGCAATTCAACAAATATATATTTTTTTTATTTACCAAGTTAAGTTCAAGTATGTAAGTATGTCCAAAACTGTTTACTCACATTTTTAAACTTCAGACTTGTATAATTGACCTGGAAGAATTGAAGGTCTCCTAACCTTAGACTGTGCATCTTTTTAGATGGAGGTTAAAATATTTGTATCTAGATTAATTTCTATAGATGAATTATAATTAGTTTAAATATCGAATATCTGTGGACTAGAATTAAAGGCGCATTTTTTTAATTAATTTTATTAGAATAATCTAGGTCTGATGTTGTCTTTTTCATTGGTTCCTCAACTTTTAGGTTTTGGATCTGACTTCGGTCACTTCTCAGACTTTTGATCTGTAGCTGAAACTCCTCCACTTACCCATAATCCTCTGTCAAGCACTAGATTACCTCCAATTTTATTTGCTGCTTACAGTGAGTAGACGTGCTTTTTTCATGGCTCAAGTGTTTTTGGGAGATTGCAGTTTTTTGCTGTTAAGATTACCATCTTTTGTCAGGATCTTTTCATCTCTCTTTCCTTCTGCCGCCTCTACAGTTTAAAAAAAAAAAAAAAAAGATTTGTTGTTTTCCTTTTCTTCTTCAATGAATGGGTTACAGATCTGTTCCTTGGATCTGACTCAGCTGCATACTTCAGACTTTGGTTCCAATTCTTAAGCTCCTCCCTCTACCTATAATGCCCTATTCAATCCTCCATACCTCCACATCGTGTTTGCCACCATTGTGCTCAGACATAGGGTCCTACTCTCGTAGCATTTTTTCAAGTTTTCATAAGTGTGCATAAGTTACAAAGTTTAACTTTCGTATCTAGAATCTTCCTTCTGTATACTATAAACTTCCCTCTTAGCCCTCCTGATATTTTCTGCATTAGGAGTTTTTATACAATTGTCTTATGGCAATTTCTTAAATTTGCCATTTTTGGTAATGTCACTTCTATACTCTCAATGTCCCTCCTACCCTTTTAACCTTTTAACAGGGTAGTTCTTAATTGCCATTTTTGTGTGTGGGGAAAAAAACAAAAAAAAGTGTTCTTTATATTTCTCCCCCTCTTTTTTTCCTTGTACTGTCATGGCCGACAAGATAACCGGTTTTAAAAAATGCACTACTTATGGGCACAAGATCAGTAACTCGAATGCCCTCAACGAGTGCATATATTGTAATATTGTATAGGAGCAGCTCATCTAAACACAAAATGCTCAATATGTGTAGCTTTCAATACAAGACATTTTGCTGACAGATGCAGTAAATGTATCTTTAAGGATTTACTTCCTCCCTCAGCTATACCATCTTCAGGGGCTCAACCCCCCAGCTAGACAAATAAAGCCTCCTTCAGAGCATAAGAAGCGTTCACAGCTGAAGTCTCCCAGGACTTCTTCAGAACTGTCTCCTAAAGTTTCAAAAATATTGGATCCGAATTCTTTAGTTCCCAAAAGTAATCACTCCAGTTCCAAAATCTTCAGATCCTAAACCATCAGATCCGATTATCATATCAGCAAGCCCTACAACTCTGGTTACAGATCCCAAACCTTCAGATCTGAAGCCTAGTATAGCGTACACTCCTAGAGCTCATTTTTCTGAGTTTCTTTTGATCCAATTTCTCCTATGCTCCATTTCCTTTTCATGCAAACTCTCAAGAAGCATTCTAGGCCCCAGTCAACCATATAACCATCAGGCCCTCTAGACGTCTTTCTGAAGTGGAGGCGGATAGGATGATGCAAAAGTTCCTCAGAACTCAGATCCAGATGGGGGGTATCTCTGCTCCGTCCCCGGTTGGGGCCGTGAGTTCTCCTGCCACTACCCACACAGTGTCATGCCCAGGATCTGACAGCTATGAGAGTTCCAGAGTGAGATCTGAAGAGAATTACTTTCTGGAATCTGACAGTGTCCCTGACCAGTTCTGCTCCTGTTCCTTCAGATCAGAATGGGTCCCAGAGCCGAAGTGTCAGCATCAGATCTGTGGGGCTGGGATCTACTCCAGTGTTGTAGGATCCATCCCTGCCTCTTGGAGCCTCGGCACTGGACAGCTCGGATCTGGTTCCCTCCTCCAGATACTTATCCTGTCAGAGTCATGATCTACCTGTACTAGAACGCTTGACTGTGATGTGGGGTGGCCAGGGGTTCTCCTGGTTCATCTGCCTTTGAGGTTGTGAAAAGTTTTTATGTTGTCCTGTTTCGCCTTCATTCATTGCTGGATGGGTTCAGAACAGAGAATTGGTTCCAACTCTTCCTATACTAAAGCTTGAGAGCTTCCACTGGCTCGAGGCTATATCCTATCCCATTATGCTTCTTGAAGATTACCCAGATCTCGTTTGCTGCTAAACAGATCGGGTGCTTCCTCTAAGTTCAAGGCTATATGGAAATATTTTCTTACTTTCTAATAATTTTTCTAGATAAAATTCAGTGTGTGTTGTAGAGTTTAGTGTTAGGAGTGTGCTATAGATCTTTTCTGGCTCATTGTTGTGCAATTCTTTGTGGTTGGCCATTGTCTACTGCTAGGCCATTTGTATTTCTCTCCCTATCCCAGTCCCAAACTCGTTTAAATTATTGGGTTTTTGGGTCTTTTGTTTTTAGGATTTTATTATATTTTTATTATACTTTATTATTTCATTAACATTGGTAGTCTGTTTAAGTTAGGGGGCTCCCCTCGGCGCATTTAACTTAGAGGACTTTCCCTTGCTTCCATTTTTCTTTGAGGAGTTTGTTCTTTAAATTGGAGACTTCCCCTCTTATTACCCTCTGAATTTTCTTTTTGGTAGTTGGTGTGTTAATCTTAAAAAAAAAAAAAAAAAAAAGAGGTTGTTCTTGTAGTTTTTCTTTCCAAGTTGAGTTATATCGAAGGATACTAAAGAAATTAAAAAATGTGACAAATGCGGCCAGATGTCTTTGACAGATGGATACACCAGTTATGTGTATTGTTTAGGTGCTGTCCACTTACAAGAATCATGTTCATTTTGCCATACTTTCATCTCCAGAGTTTTAATGGAGAGAAAGAACAAGCTGATAGTCATGGGCTTGTTGAAGGTACCTTTTACTGAAGCTTTGGAAGGGAATCAGAGTTCTTCTAAATCCTCCCATCAGTCTCCATCATCTAGATCGGAGAAATCCTCAAAAAGATAATTTTCCACACCATCATCAGAACCTAGGAAGAAGCATGCAAAAGAGTCATCTTCGGACCCAAAGTTGTTCGGGCCCAAGAAAACTACTTCTTCGGCATATTTAGTGATTTTGGAGCTGACAGAGCTCTGTCTTCAGAGATGGTCCCAAGTTCTGAAACCGGTCTCTTTAGTGTTACATTCTGTCATATTACAATCGGTGAGATCCTCGACCCTGTCCTCTCAATCCTCCAAGAGCCTTTCGGATGATGATGTGGAGCAGGTGATCAAGAGGCTTTTACGGATGCCGGCACTGGCCAATATTTTGTTGACCTCTACCCAAAAGGATTCGGGACCGATAACCATCACTTCCCCTTCATCAATTCCTTCTCCAGCCCAGGCTGTGGCTTTGGAGCCATAGTGCTTGGATCCTATCGAAGACCAACCATCGAGGCCAAGACTTGCTCCGGGGTTTCGGTCCTGACTTACCGCTCCGACCTCCTCAGTTCCATTGGATTTTGAGAGGTCTAGGGGCTGATGCTCCCCTCATCGGGTCCAGAGAGGAGAGTCAAGTTGGACAGTTGTCTGATCCGAATCTACCTCTCGGGGCATCGCCGTAGGTGAGCTCGGTGCCTACATCGGCCTTGGAGCCTACACCCTTGGTTCGGGGAGAGTATCCTGGTTCCTCAGAGCCAGGAGCTCCCTTGGAGTGGGACCATGGTGGTTTTGAGGTCATGAGAGTGCTGTTGCCTCAGACAGCTACACTCTCGTATCCTAACACTCTTCCCCCAAGAGCGACAGAGTCCAGTGTCTTTGCCATGTCTCCCTCCCAGGCGTGGAGACCCAAAGTCCCAGGATGCTCCACTGGGCAAAACCATCTCTTCCAAAATCTCTCCTGAGTACTCCTCTGAAGTGGTCCCTCGGAAGAGATTATGTAAGAGGAAGCATCTAGACTCCCCTGAGGAGTCCATCACTTCAGCCACGGACCTCAATGAGTCAGAAGGGTCCCCATGGTCACCCTCCGAGGATGTCTCCTTTGCAGACATCCTTGAAATCCTTAAACAGAGAAGTGGTGGGAAGTCCATTAACCCTTCTGAGGATGAGTCTGAGTACCTGGAGGCTTTCGGATCTCACCCTCCACCTCTTGGGTGACTCCGCCTTTCGACCAGCTCATGAATATAGTCGGTTGGAAGGCATGGGCTCTCCAGAGTCTGTGGTACCTGTTCCTAGGAGGCCAAATAAATTTATTACAGCACCCTTTGATAAAGTGTTTCTCACAAAAGGTGTCCCGGTAGATGCTATGGTGGTGGCGGTAGCCACCAGAAAGGAATTGTCTGAGACTTCCTCATCTATCCATCTACCTAATAGAGTCTGGTACGATGGACAGATACAGAAAGCATATTTTTTCATCAGCTTCCTTTACCCTTAGGTCACTGAACTGTCTGACCCATTTCACTAGGCTTCAGAGGGATCTCCTGAAGGAGCTAGGAGATGCCCTCCAAGGTTCTACAGCTGTGGGGGTTTCAGACAGTGACCTCCCAACTCTCCACCTTAAATTTCATGGGAAACTCCTCCATGCGACTTGTGTCTTATGCGGCCGATGGAGCAAGTAGGACAGCGGGTACAGGAATCTCCTTAAGGAGGCATTCCTGGATGCGCTTATGCAATTTTGCAGAGCCCTTCAAGTTTTCCTTTATTAACGCCCCTTTTGATGGCTCATCCTTGTTTGGGCTGAAAGTGAAAGAGACTCTAACCAGGTGCGAGCAAGAGGGAAAGACTCTCTCTGCCATTGGAGTCCGTTTCTCCCTCCCTACCAGGCCTTATCCCAAAGACCAGAAGGGAGAAAAATGTGGTCCCGTATGTCCCAGAGTGCCTTTCCGGACACACATGATGATTCTTCCCATAGGGGCAGAGGGGAAAATAACAATGGAAGACACCGACCATGCGGCAGAGGGGGAACGCAAGACCAGGGCGACAGGGATACATTCCTTGGTAGGCCCTTTCAGCTCTCCTGAAAGGAGACCTGTCTGTCCACCTCTGGAGGCAGTCAGGGGTCACTTGTCACTGTACCCAAATGCCTTGCTAAAAGTAAAAGACAAATAGGTACAAGTGATCATATCCAGTGGCTACTGCATACCCTTTTCCTCTCCCCCTTTAGAAAAAAAGAAAAAAAAAAATCATTCCCAGATGTTCCACCCAGTCAGAGGGACCAGGCAACCCCTGGAAGGTACAAAGGTTACTAGAAAAAAATAGTCATCCAAAGTGTCCCCGTAGACCAAATTGGATCCGGAACTTACTCGAGGTTTTTTTTAGTTCCAAAAAAAAGACAGGGGACTGGAGGCCCATTCTGGATCTCAGCAGACTTAACAAGTCTGTAAAGAAGTCAAAGTTCCAGATGGTGACACAGCAGTCGATACTCCCCTTCCTAGAGAAAGACAACTGGATGTGCTCGATGGATCTCCAGGATGCGTACTACCACATAAAGATGGACAGGCAATCCAGGAGTCATGTACTCTTTCGGCCCGGGAGCCAGTCATTACCAATTTCGAGCTCTGCCCTTTGGTCTCACTATAGCCCCCAAAGTGTTCACCAAATGCCTGGCATTAGTCACGGCTCAATTGAGGCGTGTAGGATTCCGGTTGTTTCCGTACTTGGACGACTGCCTTCTAATTGCCACCACTGAGCATCTACTAACCAGAGCAAGAGACACCACCATCCACTTTTGCTCTCAACTAGGCATCACGATAAACTTCGAAAAGTCTGCCTTGTTGCCATCACAACATATTATATTCATAGGAGCAGACTTAAACACAACAGAAATGGTAGCCAAACTTCCTCCTGACAGGATGCAAACCTTACGTCAACAAGTCAAAAACCTCTTGACAAAGAAAGTACAAGCGAAGGTTATTCTGAAGATTTTAGGTACCATGGCCGCAGCAATAACTTTGGTACCCCTTGCTTGTCTGCACATGAGAATTCTCCAGTGGCTACTCTTCACCCAATAGTCCATGCAGGAGTTACCCATTTCCCACAAGATTAGCATAACAGAATTCTGCAAGAGGGATCTACGCTGGTGGCTTCACTCTACTCAGGTGGATTTGGGCAGATTTTTCATCTCCCCTCAACCAATAGCTACAGTGACTACGGACACTTCCCAGGTAGGATGGGGGGAGGCATTACCTGGGGAAGACTGTCCAAGGAGTTTGGCAGGAATATGAAAACCACTTGCATATCAATGTTCTAGAGATGAGAGCGGTGCTTTTGGCATTGTAGGCATTCCAGAACTCCCTTCCACTAGGAAAAATTGCAATCCAGACAGACAGTGTGTCAGTGGTGTTGCATGTAAACAAATAAGGAGGAACCAGGTCTTATACCCTATGTCGAGAGGCCCAAAGAGTATGGCAGTGGGCAGTATCTTCCCAATGCTTTTTAATAGTAACGCATATCCTGGGGAAATCTAACGTGATAGCAGACAAACTCAGCAGAGCTGTTCTGATGCCACACAAGTGGTCCCTAAAACAGGAAATTGCAGAGCAGATTTTCCGCAAGTGGGGCCAGCCTTGCTGCGATCTCTTTGTCATGTCCGTGAATGCCAAATGCAGCCGCTACTTTGCCCTGATCCCCCCTTCGGGGGAGTCACCAAGGGACACAATTGGCCCCCTGGTCTTCTTTATGCTTTCCCTCCCTTTTCCTTGATTCCCAAAGTTGTTTAGAAAGCCAACACGTTGAGAAGCAGGTTAATACTCATAGCCCTTTACTGGCCTCATCAGATTTGGTTCCCCTTTCTGTGGCCCCATCTACAAATGGAGCCTTGGATTCAGGACCCAGTTCCAGAGCTCCGGACTCATCCATGAGGGATGCTCCTCCATCAATTCAAACCCTCAAACTGACAGCTTGGCTGCTCCACTTCCACTCTTAGCCAGGCTTCTGGATATTTCACCTGCTGTGAAACATATTCTGATTTCATCCCATAAGACTACAACCAGAAATCTTTATGCTAGCAAATAGAAAAGGTTTTCCTGTTCTGTGCTCAGCAGTCACATTGATACTTTCACAGCCCCCGTCACAGCTGTTTTAGACTTTCTAGCAGAACTTTTCAATGAAGGTGCAACAGCGGCTACCATATGAGTTCAATTAGCTGC
The DNA here is from genome assembly GCF_019279795.1 of Protopterus annectens. Taxonomy (NCBI): domain Eukaryota; kingdom Metazoa; phylum Chordata; order Ceratodontiformes; family Protopteridae; genus Protopterus; species Protopterus annectens. The sequence goes on from NC_056747.1 coordinate 610,724,872, forward strand.
TGTATCAAACTACCATATTGGAGAAATGGAATTCAAAATCATGTCCCATAGGCTTTGCAAGGCCTTTATGAAAGGTACCTTCTTGCTAAGGTCTCCAGTGAAAGAACCACCAACTCCTTGCGACCTCAACTTGGTATTGTCTACTTTGATCCTTCCTCCTTTTGAACCTGCATCATCTTGTCATTTAAAGTTCCTAATGTGGAAAACAACCTTCTTAGTAGCCAGGAGGGTATCAGAACTCCAAGCATTATCAATACGTCCCCCCTACTTTATTTTCCACAAAGATAGTGTCCCTGAGAACTAAATCCTTCATTTCTTCCTAAGATATGTTCCGAGACTAATTTAAATCAATCCATTGACTTGCCTGTGTTTTTCCCAAACTGTGGCAACAAGGCAGAATACAGGTTACATGTACACCAGCAGTTACGTTTCCACCTACACAGAACAAAGGAATTCAGAAAATCATACCAACTGTTTGTATCCTTTTTAGATAAGAAGGGCGCACTAATGTTTAAAGTCATGCTTTCCAAATGGCTTACTGACTGTATAACCTTCTCATATACGTCTCAAAATAGAGAACTTCCAGGAAAGATAAAAGGTCATTCTACAAGCGCTATTGCAATTTTGTCAGCCTTTCAGGCTAGGTTACCTATGAATTCAATTTGTGCTGCAGCTACATGGGTAAAGTCTCATACCTTACTCACTACAAAGTGAATTTGGCTTCCAGGAACAGGGCTTCCTTTGGATCCACTGTTCTGAAGAGTATTTTCCCTTGAGCCACCCAAGAAAGAAGGTGCTAGGGATGCTGTCCCATCCAGCAATGAATGAAAGTGAGAATAGGACAACATAACGTTAAGAAGTTATGTACTTACCGTTATGTTCCATGTTTGTTGTCCAGCTCGCCTTCATTCTTGCATCCCACCCTCTTTCCCCCCCAGCCTTCGCTCCTGGAGGATCGAGTGGTCTCATAAAATTGGAGATTCATAGTTCTTTATTGGACATGGTTTTGTATAGGTACTACTAGTTTAGTATTTGCAAACAGGATCTGGGTAATCTTCTCTAAGCATGGTGGGATAGGGTATAGCCTTGAGCCGGTGGAAGCTCTTGAGCTTTAGTATAGGCCGAGTCGGAACAGACTCTCTGTTTTAAACCCATCCAGCAATGAATGGAGGCAAGATGGACAACAAACATGGAACATTTTGATGAGTACATAACTTCTTTTTTCTTGCTGTATAGATATGATCTTTCTTCCTTTGGATCCTCCCCCTTATTCCCTCCTTGGTTTCAAGCTCTGAGTCCATCAGACCTATTCCACAAGGACAGGCAGTTCCATCAAGCTTCCTGCATGTTCCCAAGGAGGAAACCCCTCTCTCTCCTGACACCTCCCCCGAATATCCCAACCCAAAGAGGTCCATTGGAAGAGAACATGCAAGGGGAGGCACACAGATTCCCCATTGGAATCTCTCACTAAACGTACTGATTTTGAGGAAGGAAGGGGGTCCCCCAGATCACCACCTGATGAAGTCTGTTTTGGAAACATTAGAGATCCTTAAGCAAAAAAGTATCTGATAATAGGAGTCAGTATTTCTGGAGGCTTTTGGTTCTGGCCCATCTATGTCTTGGGTGACCCCAACCCTGTACCCCCCACCCCTGGCGGATGAGCTTATTGATCAAGTCTTTCACTGTGCATAGGAGGAGCCAGATTCCCGTGAGTCAGTACCATGTCACTCCGACAAATTCTTAGCCCCCCCCCCAAAAGATAAACCCCACTGGAGCAAAGGAGTCCCCACAGATGCAGTGGTGATGGTGATAGCCACTAAAGAAGAGCTAGCAGAACGGCTCTGCTCTATCCCACCTGCTTGAGTGTGTAGGGCACAGGACAGATTCAGAAAGTGAGTTTTTGCCTTAGTAACCCTCACTTTGAGTTTCTATAGCTGTCTTGCTCACTTTACAAGGTTACAAAAGATTTGACCAAAGAACTGTCAAATTCTCTCTGAGTCCATGTCTGCAGAGGATTTTGAAAGATTATCTCAGCTGGCCACTCTTTACTCAATTTCCAGTGCTTCCATGAGGTTGATTTCTCACACAGCTGATGGTGCGTCATTGGTGGCCGATTCAAGCATTGCCTTAAGGAGACGTGGCTGGATGTGGTTATGTGACTTTGCTGAGCCTTTCTAGACATCTTTCATAAGTGCTCCCTTTGGTGGAACATCTTTGTTTGGTCTGTCTGTGAGAGAAATGCATATCCGCAGCGAACAAGAAGGAAAGACCTTGTCTGCCATGTTTTCTACCGATCAACAAACTTTCTGTAGAAATCAGAGAGGTGGTAAGAAAATGTAATTTCACAAATCTCAGGGACATTTCCAGGATCTGTACAGAGATGACTGCTTCAGAGGTAAAGGAAACAGTTCTAATGGTAGACACCACCCTTGAGGCAAAGGAGGCCCATAAAATCATGGTTTCCATGATTCCTTTCTGGATAGTCCCTTTCAGCACTTCTGAAGTGCTGCCTGACTGCCCGGGCTCTGGAGGCAGTCTGGGAGCAGTTGTCCTTGCACCTAGATGCCTTTGCTGCTATAACAAAAGATAGCTGCCTGCTAAAAATAATATCCAGAGGTTACTTCATACCATTTTCCCAGCTGCCGATCTAACAAAGGAAGAAGCTTCCTAGCATTCCACTCAGAGGAAGGCAGCAGCACAAGAAATTCAAAAGTGCTAGACAAAAGTCATCCAGGAGGTCCCACCAGACCAAACAGAATTTGAAACTTGTGTTGCTTTTTAGTGCCCAGAAAGACAGGGAACCTGAGACCAGTTTTGGATCTAAGCAAACTAAACCAGTCCATGCAAAAGTCAAAATTCCGAATGGTCATGGTCCAGTCCATTCTGCCATTTCATCACAAGGACGATTGGATGTGCTGGATAGAGCTTCAGGATGCATACTATTGCATCAAAATAAACAGGCACTCCCGAACACACTTAAGCTTTCGGCTGGGAGCCAGTCATTACCAATTCAGAGCCCTGCCCTTTGGACTTACCACAACCCCCCCCCCCAGGGTGTTCCTCAAATATATGGCAGTGGTGGCGGCAGCTCATTTGAGACTAAAAGGATTCTGAGTGTTTCCATACCTAAACGACTGGCTCCTCACCACCCCCACTGTGCATCTCATACAGCAATCCAGGGATTATTTGCTCCACATTTGTCACTCACCAGTGATGACAGCCAATTATGCCAAATCATACCTGACACTGGTACAGAGAGAGGTTGGATTTATTGGTGCATATCTGAACACGACAACACATATTGCCTCTTTGCCTACTTATTGCACAGATGCACTCAGATATCAGGTTCACCAGATTCTGTCCGTGTGTCTCCTCCAGCCAGATTAATTCTTCAAGCTTTAGGGTTATGGCAGCAGCAATAGTACTCCTTCCTTTAGCACATTACTATGTGTGTGTCTTTCAGTGGATGCTAGCTCTTCAGTGGTCTATTCTTTGACAACCCCTGTCTTTTCTAGTCATGCTTACAGCAATTTACAAACACCCCATTCACTAGTGGATCCATTCAGACAACATTTGCTATGCTGACCCTTTGTTTTTCAGGCCCCTAATGGCCACAGTGACTACAGACGCCTCCCAGTTGGGGTCAGGGGGCATTACTTGGGAAGGACAGTCCAAGGCACATGGTCCCCCAAGAGACCAATTCACATGTCAACATCCTGGGGATGAGAGCAGTTCTTTTAGCATTTCAGGCATTTCAAGATGTTCTTCCTCTAGGGACTGTTGTGATTCAGACGAACAATGTATCTGTAGTCTAGTACATCAACAATCAAGGGGGACCCTGCTGTTATCTTCTCTGCCTGGAGGCTATGAGAATGTGGCAATGTGCGATCACCACCAACTGCTTTCTAGTTGCAATGCACATTGTGAGGAAATCCAACATGCTAACAGACCAATTCAGCAAGTCCATAATGATGCCTAATAAGTGGTCTGTCAAATAGTCAGTAGTGGAGAAACTTTTCCATCATCCAGACCACCATTGCTGCGACCTCTTTGCATCTCCCAACACGTGCAGCAGTTATTTTTCCATGATTCCCCCCCCCCCCCTCAGGGAGAGTCACCTATTTCTGCTGCTGTTGATTTTCAGGCTGTTCTTTTCAAAGAAGAAACTAGTTTTTCCACAATTAAACTACAATTTGCAGCCATATCAAATTTTCATACAAGAGTTGAAAGTTATTGTTTGGCTTCTTCCAGGTTATGTAAGGCTTTCTTGAAAGGCACTTTTCTCTTTGGACCCCCAGTAAAAGATCATTCACCTCCCTGGGACTTGACTGTGGGTACTACAAGGTCTGACTCAAACCCTTTGAACCTTCAGCAAAAATTATTTAAAATCCTTGTCATGGAAAACGTCCTTAGTAGCTATTACTTCTGCAAAAATAATTTCTAAACTTCAGGCTCTTTCATCAAAACCTCCGTACATTCTTTTCCATAAAGACAGGGTAACTTTACAGACAAACCCTTCCTTTTTGCTTAAAGTGGCTTCTGAATCTAACATTAACTAATCCAGTCATTTACCAGTCTTCTTTACAAATTTTTCAAACAAAGGAGAATACATGCTACATCTCCTGAATGTGCACAGACAATTACATTTTTATCTATACAGAACTAAAGAAATCAGAAAATCAGACCAGCTATTTGTATCCTTTTTAACAAATCGATTAGGTTAGCCAGTATCTAAAGTTACATTGGTTAAATGGATAACTGCAGTAAACTCTCAGTTAACCGGCCCTCATGGGGATTGGTAGATGCTGGATAACTGTAGATCTGATGTTGTCAGTCTTCACCCAATCCTTGACAGTAGGTTTGGTTCTGAACCGACTCAGCCATGTCTTACAGATCGTGCTCTCCAAACTCTTGAGCCAGGCACTACCCATAATGCTCCTCTCTAAAGTTACCTCAGATCTTGTTTGCCGCGACACGTTAGTTTTCCTTCTCTTGAGCCTTGGCTTTAACAGTGAGTTATATTCTAATTTTCTAACTCTTTGAAATACTTCTTTGTTCCCTTTTAAGAAATTCCTCTCTAGTTCCTCTTACGCTATCTGCCCATTCCTCTTAACCTTAATGTAGCTGTTTATTCTGCTTCTTTCCCTCTCCTACCATTGGTAGAACTTAAGTACCATTGCTGGTAACATCTAACTATTCTTTCTTACTTATTACCTATTTAAGTATTCTAAAATAGCATCGTTGGTATTTCCTACCTTTAGTCTCTTTAAAAAAAAAAAGCAAACTCTGCTTCTTTTTCTATGACTATCTTGTCGCGTGACTGTTTGACAGTTATTTACATTATAATGGCTGACCAAAAACAACAGCCGCCTTCTGCTAAATCTGTTAAATGCACCTCAGACTTTAAAAGGTGCCAGAAATGTGAAGGCAAGATGCCTAATTCCGCCGGTCACATCTTATGCGTCTGTTGCCTGGGAAAGATTCACTTGCAGGAGCACTGTTCATTTTGTCATGGGTTCTCTACGCAAACCCTTACTGAAAGGAAAAACAAATTAATATTAAAGGGACTCCTTAAAACAGGATTTGACAAGGCCTTATCTGAGTCTAGAGTTGAAGCTAGCAATTTTTCCTCATCATCATCTTCTGTTTCGAAGAAAAGGCCTTCTTCGGTTCCAAGGTCCTTGGAACCATCTAAGAAAATGCCTAAGTCACCCACGGTACCGAAGATTTCCTCGGCACTGGAGGATTTATCTGGTTCTGGACCCAAGCTCCTTTCAGAACCAAAAACATCTTCTGCACAGACAGGTTCCTCTGTGCTGAAGCTATCACAACTGCCAAGAATGAAATACTCTCCTTCCATTGAACCCTTTAAAGATATGCCACCCAGCCCATTTGCGGAAGCAAGACTCCCTAAATCTCCCTCCTCATCTTCTATTCATTCTACTAAGAGTCTTTCTGAGGCCAATATATCGAGACTGGTGGATCAGCTCCTGATGGCCAGGGGGTTACCCTCGGTTTCTAGCCACACTGGCCTTGGAACTAGTCCAGCTATAACTCCTCCATACCCTCCTCCTCCTCCAACTCCTGTCGAGACCTTTGAACCCTCGGTTTGGACTCCGGCGTTGACTGTTTTGGTGCCAGTATCATTCTCTTCTCTGGTTCTGAGAGTTGTCTTGAGTTCCTCAGAGCCTTCTGCACCAAATGTCTCCCGGTGTTGTGATTCTCTGATTGGGTCTGAGAGGCTTGGATTGATTTAGTTTCCTTTGGAACCATCCATGTCCCTTGTTACCTTGGCCTTTGTAGGATCAATCTAGGCTTCTGTTCCAGAGGCTGCCTCCTCAGTGCGGGGTGTGACCCCAGTTCCGAAGGACTCCATTATGGTTCCAGGCTCCCATCCCTCTATGGGGGGGGCAGCCTTTAGGATAATGGCAAAGGCATTGCCATTGGAGATCGTCAGTCTTTGCTATTCCTGTCGGGACAGATTTCTGCTTCCTCTCCGCCTGAGCTACCATCGGTCTCATCCCCGGGACAGAGGGCACAGACGTCCCAGGTGACTCCCACTTTAGTGGTCTCCTCTTCGGACACTTCCCTGGATCATCCTCCTGAGGAAGTCTTTGCAAAGAAGTGCAAGAAGGAATCACCTGGACTCCCCAGAAGAGTCCTTCCCTGAAGATACTGATTTTGATGAGGGAGAAGATTCCCCCAGGTCACCTCCTGATGATGTTTCCTTCAGGGATATCATAGAAATCCTGAAACAGAGGGGGGGGGGTGCTGGTCTTTTATTCAACCTTCCTTGGAGGAATCAGTATACCTGAAGGCTTTTCCTGCCCAGCCCTCTACTTTATGGATCTCTCCACCCATTGACTATCTTATGAAATTGATTGCTCAGCGGGCGTGGAAGATGCCAGACTCCATAGAGCCAATCCCCAAGAGACCTGGCCCCTAAGGATGAGCCACATTGGTCTAAAGGGATTCCTGTTGATGCCATAGTGATGGCGGCTGCCACCAAAAAAGAACTCGCCAAAGAGAGTCCGACTATCCATCCTCCTAACAAGGAGTCTGTGATGATGGATAGATTTGGGAAGCATGTTTGTGCTTCAATGACCTTCGCTGTAAGGTCCTTGAATTATGTGGTGCAGTTTACCAGATGAGAGATTTGATTAAAGAGCTTTCAAATACTCTCTCAGGAACAGTGGTTGAAGGGGTCCATGACAAAGTTTCCTCTCAGCTTGCAACCCTTGATGCTATCTCCAATTCATCCATGAGGCTTATTGCCCATGCATTTGAAGGGATGACTAGAGCAGCAGGTTCAGGCATAGCCATTAGAAGGCATTTATGGATGCGCTTGTGTGACTTTGAGGAGCCATTTAAAGCGTCATTTGTCAATGCTTCTTTTAACAGATCTACCCTTTTTAGCCCCAAAGTAAAAGACACCCTGGCCAGATGTATGAAAGATGGCAAGACCCTATCTGCCATAAGTATACGCTTCTCCACTCCTCAGAGAACTTATTCTAGGAACCAAAGAAGTGAGAGACTATGGTTTAAAAAATCCAAAGGGCCTTTCCAAGACTCACGAGGCAAAGACTTCCCCCACAGCAGAGGGAGAAGCAATGGAAGATGCCATCCTAGGGGCAGAAATTTACCACAAAATCAGAGGTCAAGAAAATCCTTCTCTGGAACTTCCTATCAGCATCCCTGAATTGGGGGCCTGATTGCCTTCCTATGGAGGCAGTCGGGGGCAGTTATCCCTGCATCAGCCTTGCCTGGCAATTGATAACTTCAGACAAATGGATGCAGGGAATAATATCCAGAGGTTACAAAATTCCAGTTATGAGTACAACACCCCAAAAAAGACTCCCAGAAGTTCCACTCAATCAAAGGGAAGCAGCAGTCTTAGAAATTCAAAAACTGCTCGACAAAAGAGTCATCCAGTCTCACCAGACCAAACCGGATCCAGGATTTACTCAAGATTCTTTAGTGCCCAAAAAAGCAGGTGACAGGAGACCCATTCTGGTTCTCAGACAGTTCAACAAGGCAGTCTACCAAACCAAATTCCAGATTGTTTCGGTTCAGTCGATACTTCCTTTCTTGGAAAAAGACAACTGGATGTGCTTTATAGACCTCCAAGACGCTTATTACCACATAAAAATGGAAAAAAGCTCCACGGTTCTATGCTTCCAGCTAGGTACCATTCATTTTCAGTTCAGAGCATTGCCCTTTGGCTTCACCACAGCCCCCAGGGTGTTCACCAAATGCATGGCAGTGGTTGCAGCTCACCTCAGACTGCAAAGTTTTCGTGTCTTTCCATATCTCGATGACTGTCTCCTTACTGCTACCACCAGGTGTCTGTTAGAACAAGCAAGATACTACACCATAAATCTTTGTATATCTCTTGGCATAACAATAAACTGTGAAAAGTCCACCCTTCAGCCATCTCAGCAACTGGATTTCATTGGAGCTCTTTTATATTTTCAGGTATTGCGTCTCTCCCTCCAGAGAGACTTCAACGCATCAGATTCCAAGTCAGACAAATTCTTCAGAACAACAGGGTGCCAGCGAAACTTGTTCTTCAAACATTCGGCTCCAAGACTGCATCAATCACACTAGTTCCCTTGGCAAGGTTTCATATGCGAATCCTACAGTGGTCACTAGCTTTGCAATGGTTTCTAATACATCAACCAATGTCTCACCAAATTTTGATCAACCATTGCAAACAGGATCTCAAATGGTGGCTACACTCTGACTATATTCTCTCATGTTGGCCATTTACTCTACTCTTCCCTAGCCCCAAGCCATAGTGACCACGGATGCTACCCAGATAGGGTAGGGGGGCATTATCTGGGTAGGACAGTTCAAGGCACATGAGCACATGGTCCCAATTGGAGGGTAACTTGCACATTAATGTTCTGGAAATGAGGGTAATGCCGTTAGCGTTGCAAGCATTCTAAGATGCCCTTCCTTTCAGGACAGTAGCGATTCAGGAAGACAACATGTCAGTAGTCTGGCATATAAACAAACAAGGGGCAAACAAATCTTACCCACTCTGTTGAGAAGCACTCAGAGTTTGGCAATGGACAAGTTCTTCCAACTGCTTTCTGATGGCAACGCACATTCCAGGAAGTTCCAATGTGATAGCAGACAAGTTGAGCAGAATGATTCTTTTGCCTCACGAGTGGTCTTTCAATCCTCTATTGGTGAATAAGATTTTTCACCATTGGGGCCAACCTTGCTGTGACCTATTTGCCTTTCCCATGAACAACAAGTACAGAAGTTACTTAGCCCTAATCCCCCCCTTCCTGGGGAGTCAGCCTGGGATGCTCTTCTCCATGATTGGCCTTCCGGTCTGCTATACTCCCCCCCCCCAACTCCTCTCATATCGTAATTCCTGAAGAAAGGCAAAAGGACTAAGAATACAATAGTCCTCATTGCTCCCTTTTGGCCTCGACAAGTTTGGTTTCCCTTCCTTTGGCCTCATCTAATATGGAAACCATGGATTTTGGACCCAGCTCCAGATCTCCTAACTTACCCAGAGGGCGTGGGTCATCCAAATGTCCAACATCTCAAGCTCACTGCATGGTTTTTCCAATTCCCATGATCACCAGGCATCCTTTACTCTCCAGTCCAATGAATTATTAGTGGTCATCACAAACCTTCAACCAGAAAACTGTGCCAAAGCATATGGGAGAAATTTGCTAGATGGGCCTTGAGCAAAGGACTAGACAATTATACCAGCCCCATTTATGAAGTTCTAGATTTTCTAACTACACTGTTCCAGTCTGGTTCTTCTGCATCAACGATTAAAGTCCATCTAGCGTCAGTTTCAAATTTTCATTCAGACTTGAATGGTTCTTCTCTAATCTCTCACAAGCTTTGTAAAACTTTCTTAAAAGGACTCATGATACTTAAACCTCCATTTAAAGAATCCGCTCCCCCTTGGGATCTCACTGTTGTTCTTCAGACCCCTTACTAAGACTCCCTTTGAACCATCAGCATCCTTTGACTTGAAATATTTGTCCTGGGAGACTTTACTCCTGGTCACTATTATTTCCACAAGAAGAGTATCTGAGCTCCAGGCTCCATCCTGCAAACCACCCTACTTGATTTCATAAAGATAGAGTTGCACTTAGAACAGATTCATTGTTTTTACCAAAGGTAGTATCCAAAACCAACGTTAATCATTTTCTAGACGTGCACAGACAACAAAATTTTTACCTTCACGGGGCAAAAGTTTTTAGAAAATCTGATCAGCTATTTGTAGCATTCTCTTCCCTCTATTTGGGTAATCCAGTTGCTAAGGTTACCTTAGCTAAGTGGCTGAGAGACTGCATCACATTTATTTATCACTCTAAAGGTCTCCAACTTCTTAAACCAGTTCAAGCCCATTAAACAAGAGCTGTGGCAACATCAGTAGTTTTTCATGCCAGAACTTCTTTAGAGGTAACATGGTCTTCTCATCATACCTTTATCACTCATTGCAAACTAGATCAGGTCTCGAGGGGTCAAACAACCTTTGGCTCTATGGTGCTTAGGAATATTCTTCCGTGAGACCTCCCAAGGCTAAAGTAGCTAGGGATTCTGTCTCACTGTCAAGGATTGGGTGAAGATTGACAACATCAAATAAAGAAGTTATGTCTTACCACAACGTTCTATCTGTGTTGTCAATCTTCACCAATCCTTGACATACCCACCCTCCTTCCCCCATCTTAAGTATCTTAGCAGGCTAAATTATTCCTTAGCTGGTTTCCTTTTAAGGACTCCTATATGGCCTCAGTCAATATATTTAGATTACCACATTTTTTTCTACTTTTCTATCTAATTTCTTGAGCAAACTTGATCGGAGGTAACTTTAGAGAGGAGCATTATAGGTAGTGTCTGGCTTGAGAGTTTGGATAGCGCGAGCTGGAAGACATGACCGAGTCAGTTCTTAGGTTCAGAACCAAACTCACTCTCCAGGAATGGTTAAGATTGACAACACAGATGGAACATTTTGGCAAGACATAACTTCTTTTTTCTAGTTGCCTGAGAGTTGCTATTAAAAATAGGCCTGGCTAATACTGTACCCTATGCTATTTGTTTGATTTGAATTGTTCTCAGGTTGGGGAGAGTGGGGAGAGAGGGGAATTTATTCCTGTCTTCCTTTTTAAAACTTTAAAAACATATGGTATGTTTCTGTGGGGGATTAGACAGTGCAACACACAAAACTTGTGCTATATTTTTTTTATTTTTTTTTTGGCTGGTTGCTTGAGTTCCAGTTAACTGAGAGATGTAATGGGATCCTATCTCGCCTACATTCATAACAGATGGGTTCGGAGCCGATCCATCGGCTCCGACTCGGCAACTAATACACTAGCACGAAGTCTCTCATTGGCTGGGCTACTCCCTATCCCAGGATGCACTACACCTGCTTCCCCAGATCTCGTTTGCCGCTTAACAAGCTGGACGTGGTCTCGACTTGGCTGGAGCTAAGTGGTTCTTTTTACCTTACTGGTCCTTGACCTAGGGAATTTTTGTCTATATTAACCAAACAGCTGTTTTAACAGCTATTTCTTACTATTTCTTACTATTTTTTATTTTTTTTGAGTGCTTGAGTGTTTCCAAAAAATTTAATTTATTCAGTCGGGTAAGGCCCGTTTAAGTTAGAGGGCCTTTGCCCTACCTTTGAGTGCTATTAGGTTTAATTAACTTTTGGTTAGTTGTTTTTCGGGCAAAGCCCGTTTAAATTAGAGGGCTTTGGGCCGTTTAACTTGTTTCTAATTGTTGTGAGGTAAACTTTCACCAGTACTCGCGCCAGTGTGTCTCAAGGCTTTTCAGTTGGCAATTTGTGTATAGTGCTATACTTGTTGTGGTAGAGTAAGATTTCCATAGAGTTTTTACTTGTTGTGGCCTGTATCATGTCTAACTAACAAAAGTCAGGTTTTAAAAATGCACTAGGTGCAATTATAAAATGTCCATTACAGACAGTCATTCAGTCTGTGTTTATTGTTTGGGGCCGAAACATCTGCAAGAGACTTGTAGCGCCTGTCATGCGTTCTCCTCTAGAGTTCTTCAAGAACGCAAGAACAAGTTAATATTGAAAGGGCTTATCAAACCTTCTTTGAGGAAGCCTTAGATCTACCTGTTGCTTCCAAAGAAAAGATCGTCGACTCCGACAAGTCCGTCGGAGCCGACTTCTAAAAAGACAAAATTGACCTCTTCTTCCTCGGCTCCACTGACTTCGGGGCCGAGGGTCGAAGGGTCTGCCTCGATACCTCCTACCTCGGCTCCATTGCCTTCGGAGCCGCAAGTTGGAGTATCGAGAGGTGAATCACCTCCATCGGTTCCAATGGCTTCGGAGCCGGTGGAAGTGTGCAGCTCAGACTCTTCCCCCTCGGCTCCGAAGAAGGCTCCTTCGGTGCCGATGGTGGTCCATGCTGTGGTGGAGTCGGCGCCGATAGCATTGGAGCCGGTCCCCTTCTCTCTCGGAGCCGAGAGGAAAGTCTTCTCAATTGTCTACCTCCTCTAAATCATCGAGACTTTCAGATTCGGACCTGGATAGGGTTTTACAGAGGCTATTCCAATCTCTAGTGTTTACTAAATTGGTCTCGGCTCCAGCACAGTTTGCTTCAGAGCCGATCCCTCCTCCAACACATTTGATTCCTCCTCCAACCTCTTCGGAGCCGTTGGAGCCGGTGGTGGTGGAGCAAAGTGGAGCCATACGGTCGGAGCAGAGACCCCTTACAGGCCTCTCGGTCCCGACTGTGCTTCCTACCCTGTCCTCCGGTTCAGGGTTTGGCACTGCGACCTCTTCAGCCGGAGCCGAAGGGAACACTTTGGGTTTGGGTGCTTCGGTACCTAGTCTTCCTCTTGGAGCATCGGCTGCTGGAATTCCTGGTGCCATCGTGGCCTCTAGACCAGTGACCTCCTTGGATTCTGGAGGTCCGGCCTTTGAGGCCATGAGGAGCGCGCTAGCCATGTCTTTGCCGGTTCAGCAAGATTCTACCTCACCGTCCCTAGATTTGGAGACTGGTGCCTCTGTTGTGTTGCAGCTCCCTGGCAGCGGGGCCCCAGGGCCTGAGGATACCCCCATCGGCGGTTCCTTCTTCCGGTGGTCCGTCCGAATCTGCTTCCGACGAACCCCAAGGAAGAAATTGTGTAAGAGGAAGCACGAGACTCCCAAGATGAGTCTGTTACATCGGATACTGACCTCGATGACGCAGAAGGGTCTCCCAAATCATCTTCGGATGATATCTCCTTCTCAGACATCTTGGAGATTCTGAGACAGAGAGGTGACTGGCAAGCCAAAACCCCTTCAGCTGAGGAGTCAGTCTTCCTCAAGGCCTTTGGGGCCCAGCCTTCCGCCTCCTGGGTGTCTCCGCCCTTCGATGAACTCCTTGATTTGGTTTCTCAAAGGGCGTGGGAACACCCTGATTCTGTGGAACCGGTGCCTGCGAGGCCCAATAAATTTTTGTCAGCCCCCAGAAGGAGTTTCTCACAAAGGGTGTGCCTGTAGATGCTTTGGTGGTGGCTTCTGCCACACAGCAGGACGTGGCAGAGGCTTCGACGGCTGTTCATCCTCCTAATAAGGATTCTAGGAGCATGGATAGGTACGGGAGCGCACCCTGTCTTCAGCGGCCTTTGCCTTACGGTCGCTGAACTACTTATGTCATTTTACGAGGCTCCAAAGGGATCTTCTCAAAGAGCTAAATGACTCTCTTGTTGGTAACCTACCTGAGGCGCTGGCCCCGACTGTTGGCGCACAGATGACTACCCTCCTTTCTATTGTTAACTCGCCCATGAGGCTCATTTCATATGCGGCCGAAGGGGCGAGTAGAGCAGCGGGAACAGGCGTTGCCCTCAGGAGACAAGCCTGGTTACGCTTGTGTTCGCTCGCGGAGGCCTTCAAGTCTTCCTTCACGACGCCCCTTTGATGGGTCATCTTTGTTTGGACCCAAGGTGAAGGACACACTAACTCGGTGCGAGCAGGAGGGCAAGACTTTGACTGCCGTTGGGGCCCGATTTTCCGCTCCTTCCAGGCCTTACCCCAAGGCTCGGAGAGGAGGGAAAATGTGGTTTAGAAAATCTCAGAAGTCTTTCCCTACTCCACCCAGTGATTCCTCCAGAGGCAGGGGATTTTGGAAGACGCCGCCCCAGAGGTGGCAGAGGCCCCGTAACTCTGGAGACCGCGATTCCTTTCGTGGTTCTTCATACAACCAGCGCCCTGAGTTGTTGCCCGACTGTGCAACTCCGAGCCAGTCGGGTCGCGGCGCACCCACAAGCTTGGGAATCCATAACAAGCGATCAGTGGGGGGTTCGCATTATTACCGGAGGTTATATCATCCCCTTCAACAAACCCCCTTTTTAAGGGAAATCCCGGACGTACCACCCAGCCGGGGGGATCAGGCAGAATAAGAGGTTTCAAAGCTGCAAAAAAAAGGACCCATCCAGCCTGTCCCCATCGACCAGATCGGATCAGGAACTTACTCAAGATTATTTTTGGTACCAAAAAAGACAGGGGACTTCAGGCCCATTTTGGACCTCAGTTCATTGAATCGCTTCAGAAAGAAGTCCAAATTCAATGGTCACTCTTCAATCTATTCTTCCTTTGCTGGAAAAGATGCATGGATGTGCTCCATAGATCTCCAGGACGCTTACTATCACATTCCCATAGCTCAAGAGTCCAGGAGACATTTACGCTTCCGCCTCGGAGTCAGTCATTTCCAATTCCGAGCACTGCCCTTTGGTCTCACCACAGCCCCCAGGGTGTTCACCAAGTGTCTGGCAGTGGTAACTGCTCACCTGAGAAGTCTGGGATTCCAGGTGTTTCCTTATCTAGATGACTGGCTCCTTACTGCCACCTCCGAGCATCTACTACTCCAAGCGGCCAGAGCCACGTTCACCTTGGGCCGTTTCTTAGGGATCACGTTCAATTTGCAAAAATCTGTACTACAGCCATCTCAGCGTATTACTTTCATAGGCGCAGACTTAGACACAAAAGAATGCGCCTTTTACCGGCAGCAAGAATTCAGGTCCTACAAGATCAAGTCAAATCCTGTCTTCCCCTACTAAGAGCCCCGCCCATCGGATCCTACAACTGTTGGGCTCGATGGCGTCAACCATACTTTTAGTACCCTTGGCCAGACTTCACATGCGAATTTTACAATGGCTACTGTCGGTTCAATGGTCTTATCAGGAACTTCCTTGAACCACTTAATCATAATCACGGAAAGTTGCCGCCGAGATCTGCATTGGTGGCTTCTCCAATCAAATCTCGACCAGGGCGACCCTTTATACCTCAACGTCCCGTTGCCACTGTGACTACGGACGCCTCCCAGGTAGGGTGGGGGTCATTACCTGGACAGGTCGGTCCAAGGCACATGGCAGATCCAGGAAACGCATTTGCATATCAATGTCCTGGAGATGAGAGCGGTACTATTGGTACTCCAAGCTCTCCATCACGCCTCCCACAGGGCCCGACATTATCCTATCCGACAACATGTCGGTGGTGTGGTACATAAACAAGCAAGGTGGAACCAGGTCTTACCCACTATGCAGAGAAACCATGAGACTTTGGCACTGGGCGGTAGCTACCAACCGCTTTCTAATGGCAACGCACATACCGGGGAAGTCCAATGTGATTGCGGACAGATTAAGCAGGACCATTCTTTTACCCCACGAGTGGTCCCTCAACCAGGGTATAGCTGCGAAAATCTTCGACAGATGGGGTCTTCCTTGCTGCGACCTGTTTGCCAGCCCTCACAATGCGAAATGCAGAGAGTTCTTCACACTGTTCCCTTCTCAGGGATGCTCTGACTCACATTTGGCCCCCCGGTCTTCTCTACGCCTTCCCTCCGTTCCCCCTCCTACCGAGGGTGATACAGAAGGCCATTTACATGGAGAGCGAGATGATTTTGATTGCCCCGCACTGGCCTCGTCAAGTTTGGTTTCCTTTCCTACAGAGGCATGCGATAGAAGGTCCATGGTTTCTGGATCCGGTGCCAGACCTGTTGACTCATCAGTCAGGACGGCTTCATCCAGGTCCCTGAAGTTGGCAGCATGGTTACTCCACTTCCATCCTTAGTCCGAGACAATGCTCTTTCGCCGGATGTGGTCCACATACTGTCTTCTTCTCATAAACCTTCCACCATCAAACTTTATTCCAGTAAATGGAAAAGGTTTGCCTTCTGGGCTCAAGAACGGGGTCTCTCACTGCACCAGTATCGGAGGTTCTGAATTTTCTGGCCTCCCTTTTTCAGTCGGGCTCTTCAGTTTCTACCATTAAGGTTCAGCTAGCGGCGATCTCTAATTTTCATGCTTCATTTGAACCTTCATTGATGTCTCACAAACTTTGTAAGGCTTTCCTTAAAGGGGCTTGGCTCCTTAGGCCTCCTTTATCTCATCCTGTCCCCCCTTGGGATTTGAATATGGTTCTTGCTGCCCTAACTGCCCGTCCTTTCGAACCAGCTGCTACCTGTGATTTAAAATTTCTGTCTTGGAAAACGGCCTTTTTAGTAGCCATAACGCCTGCCAGGCGAGTTTCAGAACTTCAAGCTCTTTGTTCTGATCCTCCCTATTTGATTTTTCACAAGCATAGAGTTTCATTGAAATTAAACCCTGCATTTATACCAAAAGTGGCCTCCTCTTTCTGTATTCAACAAACTATAGAACTCCCTGTCTTTTTTCCAGAATTCTCTAATAACGCAGAATATACTTTGCATCAATTGACGTACATAGACAATCATGCTTTTATTTGAATAGAACCGCTCAAACGCTGAAATCAAATCAATTGTTTGTTTCCTTTGCAGTGGACAAATTGGGTCAACCAGTAACAAAACCTCCATATCTAAATGGATTAAAGATTGTATCATTTTTATTTATTCACAGGCTAACAAAGACCTTCCCTTTCCAGTCAAGGCTCATTCTACCAGGGCAATGGCTACTTCGTAGCTTTTCACTCCAAGTTATCAATAGATGATATTTGTGCTGCGGCAACCTGGACTTCTCCGCACACTTTCATTTCTCATTACAAATTGGATGTGGTTTCTCGAGGCAGAGCTTCCTTTGGTTCCACAGTTCTCAGGAGTGTTTTCCAATGAGCCACCCGGGATGTAGGTGCTAGGACGCTGTCCCATCTGTTATGAATGTAGGCTAGATAGGATCCCATTACATCTTTTAGTTATGTACTTACCATAACTTCGGATGTATGGGATCCATCTCGCCACATTCATAAGTACCCACCCTCCTTCCCCTTCCATTCGGATTTAGAGGAGCTGTAGTCCCTTTTTTCTTGGCGATCTTTCTTGAAGAACTTTAGTTGGTTATAGTGACTACTAGTTTTTCTGTGTTTGCATGGATGTATGAAAGCGAACAAACAAGATCTGGGGAAGCAGGTGTAGTGCATCCTGGGATAGGGAGTAGCCCAGCCAATGAGAGACTCCGTGCTAGTGTATTAGTTGCAGAGTCGGAGCCGATGGATCGGCTCCGAACCCATCTGTTATGAATGTAGGCGAGATGGATCCCATACATCCGAAGTTATGGTAAGTACATAACTAAAAGTTTACTGTAATTGGATTTCTTGGATCTGTTCCCTACAAGGCATTTCTCTACTAAGACTGCCTAAAGCCCACTCAATTAGATTCATGGCCACTTCATCAGCTTTTTGGTCGAGAGCTTCTATTGATGATATTTGCACAGCAGCCACATGGTCCAGTGCTCATACATGTGTTCATTACAAATTGTACCAGATCTCCAGAAGCAGAGAGCTGCCTTTGGTTCAGCAGTTCTCCGGAATATCCTACCATGAGGGCCACCAAAAATTCACGTAGCTGGGGACTCTGTTCCATTCGTTGAAGAATGAAAAGGACAACAACAGATTTAAAAGTTATGTACTCACCATAACTAGGCATCTGTGTTGTCCATTTTCATTCTTCCTCAACTTCCCCCTTCTGTAATCTTCTGGAGGGACCTGTTGGATTTCTTATTGGAACTTGTTGTTCTGGGTTTGAGCCCTATTCTTTGAACTATCTCTTTCTTTAACTAATGAGGATCTTATGACGACAAATTTGATCTGAGGTATTGAGTGTGGACTGTGGCATTATGGGTAATAAGTGAGGAGCTTGAGAGTTGGATCCAAAGTCTGAAGTATGCGGCCATGTTGGATCCAAGGATTGGATCTGTAACCCGTTTGTTGAGGAAGAATGAAAATGGACAATACAGATGTCTAGTTATGGTGAGTACATAACTTTTAACTTTTAGATATATTGATGTTTCCCTTCTAGACCTAGCTCCCTTTTCTCCATTTTCTTCCTCTCCCCTTTAGAGTAATGTTGGTACCACTGTTGATGTTTTCCTTCCTGGGTCTTTAGGAATTTCTTGGTACCATTGTTGGCATTTTGCCTGTTTTGTTCTATAGCTTTCTCTTTGTTTTTGCTTTTCTTTCAAGGTTGTTTCAGACTTTCTTGTAGAATGTCAGACAAGCCTATGATTTTTAAGAAATGTTTCTCACGTAGGCACAAAATACTCAACCCGGGATGCCCACTCTGAGTGCATCTCCTGTCTTTGGGCTTCTCATTTTGAGGTTGAGTGTGCGATTTGTTCCAGCTTCAATCACAGGACCTTGGTTGAATGCAGGAACAAGCTAATTCTCAAGGGATTACTACTTTGTTCTTCCTCATTATCTGGAACTTCCTCCTCCGCTACAAAACAAGCAGAAGATCTGAAGGGGAAAAGGGGACAAGACTATGTAAAAATGACAAGAAAAATCTAAGGAGTCGAGGAAGTGCTCCCCTGACCACTCTTTTCCCTTGGCACTGAGTTCATCTTTGTCCCTGATGATATCCAAAGTTTTGGATACTGTGTTGGCTCCATGTAAAACTCCATCCCATAAGTGGCCCTTATTCTCTTTGGACCCAATTCCATCAAGACTTCTTTATCCTTTTCTGCACAAAACTCCACATAGTTTCTAGACCTGCATCTTCCTCATCATCCTTGAGCTCTACCAGGAGCCTGTCTGAAGCAGATGTAGAAAGCCTGATGAGAACATTTCTTAAGACTCAGATTCAGTTGGGAGTTCCTCTGTCTCCATCTTTGATTGGATCTGTGAACATTGGACCAGCCCAAACACCTTTAGGGATCTCAGAGGTTCAGGATCTGAGAACTTCAGGATTCTCTGGGCTAAATCCAAAGACCTGACCTTTGTCGACTTGATGTCTTCTCTGATCTAGCCAGTGCCAACCTTGTTAGAGCTGGACGAATCTCAGAATCATAGATTTGGCACTTAATCTGGAGGTTGGGATTCAACTCCAAGATTTTTGGAGCTGTTCCATCCCCTTGAAGCTTTGATGCTTGGTAGTTCTGCTCTGAACTCCGCATCAAGGCAGGGTCATGGGGAAGTCTTGGATTTCTCCAGGCAGGTGGCTTCAGCTCCTACTGGGGTAGTCCTGGCATCTCCATTGGTGTCTACATGTGAGGCAGTGGAGAGAGCTCTCTATATGACTGGAGACCGGACATCCTAATCATCCTTAGGTCCTCCCCCTCCACAGCATTCTGCATGGGTCTGGATTCAGCTCATTTGATCCCATCAGGGCAGTCAGTCTGTTTTAGACTTGAGATGGTCCTTTTACAGGACTACACACATACATACACACACACACACACACACACACACACACACACACACACACACACACACACTCACTCACTCACTCACTCACTCACTCACTCACTCGCTCGCTCGCTCGCTCACTCACTCACTCACTCACTCACTCACTCACTCACTCACTCTTCTGGGTCCTCCTCAGATCATCCCCACTTGGATGTTCCCCAGAAGTGTAAGTTAAAAAGGAGTCACACTGATTCATCATAGGAGTCTTTGACAGAATACACTGACTTTTATGAAGGGGAGGAATCCCCTGGTCTCCCCTTAAAGATGTCTCATTCAGAGAAATTCTTGAACTTCTGAGACAGAATAGAAGTTAGCCTTCTGATGCCCCTTCCCAGGAGGAGTCTGTGTTTCTTGAGGCTTTCAGAACTGCCTCAGCTGCATTCTGAGTTGTACCCCCAGTGGATGTAATGGAGGACCTCATTTCTTGTTGGGCTTGGACGGATCCAGATACAACAAAGCCCATTACTAAGAAACCAGAGAAATACTTGCAACTATGGACCATGCCCTTTGGAGGAGGGGTACCCCAGTTGATGCTATGATGGTTGCCACAGCCACCAAACAGGAACTTGCTGAGGAAAGTCCCTCCGTCAATCCACCTAACAGAGAGTCTAGGGCACTGGAAAGGTTTGGGAAGTGAAGTTTTCCTTCAGCTACCTTTGTTCTGCAGTCACCGAATTACCTGACACATTTCCCAAGGTTTCAGAGGGATTTGACGAAAGAGCTTATCAAATCCCTCTGAGGGTCCATGTCTGTGGCAGAAGACGGAGAATAGAAGGACCATCTGTTTGCAACTGGCCACCCTTCAGTTCCTGTTAAATGTCTTTATGTGCTTTATTTCACATGTTGCAGAAGGTGTTTCGAGAGCAGGAGCTTCAGGCTTTATTGTTAGAAGACATGTCTGGATGGGACATTGCTGAGCCCTACAAGATGTCTTTCATCTGTGTACCGTTTGGTGGATCTAACTTATTTGGACCCAAAGTTAAAGAGATGCTCTCCAGGAGTGAGCAGGATGGGAAAACCCTATCTGCCATAGGGATACATTTTTCTACCCCGCAGAGGACCTTATCCAGAAGCCAGAAGGGGTTGGTGGTGGAAAGATGCAGTTCCAGAAATCGCAGTGGTTCTCTCGGGACTCCTGTGGAGATATATGCTTCCATGGCAGAGGAGGGAACTCTTACGGTAGATGTCTCACAAGCAGCTGGGGAGGCCCACAAAACTAATGCTTCAGAGATCCCTTTACCGAGAAGCCTTTTCAGCACACCTGAACAGTTGCCTGACAGCTGAACTCTGGAGGCAGTCAGGGGTTGGGGGGATTGCTTATCTCTACCATCAGTTTCCTGTGCATCCATCATCAAAAATGTCTGAGTGCAGAGAATAATTACCAGAAGCTATTGCATTCCATTTTCCTTTCCCCCATCCATTCACCCACAAAAAACTCCTGACATAACACCCCATTAGAGGAAGGAAGCAGCCTCAGAGTTGGAAAAGTTGATAAGAAACAAGAGTCATTCAAGAGGTCCCAACAGACCAATGAGGATTCATAACTTATTCAAGATTCTTTTTGGTGCCAAAGAAGATGAGGGACCTTGAGCCCATATTGGACCTAAACCACTTAAACCAATTTGTCAAACACTCCCAAGTTCCATATGGTCACTGTTAAGTCCATTCTCCCTCGTTTGAGGAAGGACAGTGAGATGTGTTTGAGAGATCTCCCGGGTATGTACTATCATATATAAATAGGAAATCCAGGAGATACCTTTGCTTCCAGCTTTGAGCCAGTCACTTTCAATTCAGAGCCCTGCCCTTTGGTCTCAGCAGAGACCCTGGTTGTTTACCAGATAAAATAGCACTAGTTGCTGCAAATCTGAGTTTGCTGGGATTCCGGGTGTTTCCATATCTCAATGACTTGCTCCTCATGGTTCCCATTAGGCATCTACTGACACTTCGACCTGTTCCATTTATGTTTACACCTGGGAATCACACTCAACTATGACAAATCTCACCTCCTTCATTACCAAACCCTGGAGTTCACAAAGACTCATCTGGACACAGTCCCTCAAGTACCTCCACTTCCACTTTCCAGATTATCCAAATTACAGCTTCAAACAATAAGTCTGCTATCTTGTCAGTCACCACCAAGCAGTCTGATGCTTCAGCTTCTGGGGTCAGTGACAGCATTGATTACTTTTCTAGACTTAATGAGATTCTACATGAGAATTACAATGGATGCCAACAGTCCAGTGGTGTTTGATTCAACATCCCATGACATCTCCATTCGTATTACAAAGATCTGCTGACTGCATGTGTCCTGGTGGATTAACGCACCTGAGTTTTGCGAACCACTTCTTTTTCTCCCATTGCCCAAGGCCACTGTGACCATGAACTCTTCCCATTTGGGGTGCGTGGGGCATTAACTAGGATAGACCGATCAAGGCATGTTGTCCACTTAGAGGTCAACCTTCCCATCAACTTCCTACAGATAAGGGCAGTCAAAGCGTTGCATGCATTTCAAGATATCTTTCCTCAAGGGATGATTGCTATATAGATGGACAACACATCACTGGTCAAATAGGGAGGAATCCACACTTACCCCTTGTATCAGGAGGCAATGTGAGTATGGCAGTGGGCACTTTCTTCCTTCCACTTTCTTTTAGCAATGAACATTCTGGGGAAGCTCAACATTTTAGTGGACAGACTAAGCATATCTGTTTTTATGCCTGATGAGTGTTCTCGCAATCCTTCAGTGGCAGAACAGATTTTTCTCCAATGGGGTCAGCCATGCTGTGATCTGTCCACAATTCAAATGCAGTAGTTTATTGTCCTAATTCCTCAGGAGGGTGAGTCACTAAGAGATGCTCTGATCTACAATTGGCTCCTTAAACTCCTTTGTCTACCCTCCTGCACATCTCATGTCAAAGTTTTTGCAGAAAGCTCATCAATGGAAGAGCAAAGTAAACCTCAGTGCCCCTTTGACGTCCCTCCTCTGAGCCAGTGATCAGGGAGCCTCAGTCCTCACCACTGACACCAGTGATAAAGGATCACCATGAGAAAAATAGACACACACAGTATTTTCAGATGCAGCTCTCTGCACCAAGTACAGTTTCCCCTTAAGAACAAACAGGGAATACACACACCAGTCCTGGGGCTGGGCTTTCTCTCCAGGCCCCAAGTATGGCTTCCCACTAACTACAATAGAGCTGAATTCTTAGCTGGGTTTTCTAAGCCAAGTCCTCCCCCATCCTGTCTGTGAAATCAGTGCTCTCAGTGTCCCTGTTCAAAGTAGCTGTCACACAAACTGTCTTTGAGATTTGATTTTCACACACACACACACACACACACACACACACACACACACACACACACGCACACACCTGGGAAAGGCCCACACAGCTTACGTCTTCTGCCACCTCCACCCCGGCTATAAGGTAGATTTGCTGCCATCAGAACACCTGAACTACTTTAAGGCTCTTACCAGGGTACCCAATTACACTTCCTAAAATTAATACCTATAGAAATGGTGGTGTTTAAATAAGCAATGAGACTTTCAGGGGCTGTAGAGCCACAGTGCCATAAAATAAATGCAAGTATTCTCAAAGGTTAAATATTTTCTAAAAGACCAGCCACAATGAAAGGTTTAGATATATTTAATAATAAATAAAAAAAACATGAAAATACTGAATATGTATTTACAATAAACACGAGAGTTTCAATCACAGGAAATATAAAAAAAATCATAAATAGAAAGACTTGGACAGATACAGCAAAACAACATTTAGCTAATCTCACTATATTTTTTAAATTACTGAAGAATTACTTTTCCCCAATTACTTACTAAAGCAAGGCAAGATGAATATGGAGGAATGTCTTGTCAGGTCCAAAAACAGAATGCTCGCCTCACATCTCTCACTAGTATTTAAATACAATTTCAGTGACATCGCATCTGGTCACCTGACTCTGTGGTTCCCACACTACCATCTCAATAGAAACTGAGTTAGGCCCGACTACCAAAGAAATTTCTTTCCGGTTCCCAGGCTGATGGATACCCTGACTGACATCAGTACGTTCAGTTATAAAGGTAACCAGCCTGCATCATGATGCCAGCATTTTCTTTCCACAGAGCCCAAAGCTGTATTCAAGTACATCTGTCCGTCTGCACCAGAGAGTAGTGTCATCGGATAAGATAAGTACCCCATTGGAGAACTCTCTGTTGCCTTTGCTCATGTCGGATGAAGTAAACAACTGTCTTCGATGTGGAAAGCAGATCCCACACAGAGACTTTCACTCCTTTTGTTATTTGCCTGTGCCCAGATCATGATGTCACTGGTTGTCAGTTTTGTGTGTGTTTCAATGCTAAAACAATTAGGTGTAGGGCAGAATGTCTCGTTAAGTTCCTTAGCCAACAATCTTCTCATTCACCTTCCATGGCACCCGTCAATCATACCAAATCAGATCTACCCAAGTGAAAGTAAGAAAATAAACCAAAGCTTAGGTCGTCTGACCACAATCTGTGTATGTCTGCTTCTCTCTCCCAGCTTGTGATGGTTGAACAAGGTCAGGTGCTTTCACAGCCCCCTTCTTTTTCTGGTCCAGTGACTCAGGACTCTGTTGAGACCCTTTCAGAGTCCAACATGCCGTTGGATTTATCCACTGCTACACACGCCACTGACATTGGCTCGTCCATAAAGTCAAGGGCCACTTTGCAGGCCTTGGCTTCTGAGGAACATGTACCACCCGGAGGTTTTGCAACCAGGCCTCAGCTTATGCCAGCTCTGGCACATTTACTTCAGTCTTGGGAGGTAGGCATCAGGGCATCGGATGCCCTTAAGCCTAAGGGCTTAGCTACTCACAAGAAAGCCTTTATCCCTAGGCCTTCAGTCAGGCCCTCTGGCTCCATTTCTCAGTAGTCACAGCAATATTTAATCAGGTTAGTAGAGGACCTGCTGTCCATTGCTAGATCAAGGAAAGATCCAGGGATTAAATTTCCTAGGAAAAGAAAAAGAGATGATCCTCAAGTAATTTCCATGAATCCCATTCCTTCTGAGGAAGACTCTGAAATTGAGGACTCTGGGTCTGAAGAGAGCCCCTCCTTTAGCTCCTGTGAGGACTCCAACTCTGAGAAAATTCTTCCCTCACCTCCTGAGGGTTACACCTTTGGAGAGACCCTCCATGCTATGAGGCAACATTTTCAGTGAGAAGCTCAGAACAAACCACAGACAAAAAGAGGGTTAGGGAATTTCTGGACTTATCTGAGTAGAAGCTACTGGCTATTCACCCCATTCTGGAAGTGGTGGAAGATGTCTTGCAGGAATCTTCCTTTAAACCTGACTCCCTCCCACCTGCCCACGTAAGCCAGACAGGTTTTACAGGGTCCAGGATCCCCTTGAGTATCTTTACAGTAAGTCTACTATTGACCCTGAAGTTATCACTCTAGGACCAAAAGGAGCCAGAGCCAGTTCTTCTAGGAACCCACTTCCTACAGACAGAGAGTAGGGCCCTTGACAGGTTTCACAAAAGTTTATACATCCACCACCCTTGCCATGAAGGCCCTAAATTGTCAATTTTATATGATTAAGTACCAGCAGACTATACTAGAACAGCTTAAACAAAAGGTTTCCACCCTTGAAGACAAACACCTTGCAAAAGAATTGACTGACCTCTGTCATTCCAGTGCTCAGGTAGTTAAGCATTCCCTCCATTGTAGCTATGATGCCATGGTATCATCTTGCAGAGCAGCTACTACTGGATCTGTTATTAGGAGGCATGGTTAACTCTGAGAACAAACTCTTCCTGAACATGTCAAGCCTGTTGGATGCCACCCTTGACAAGGAGGTTGTATTCAGGCCCAAGGCAGAAGTAGTCCTTCAAAAGATGGAAAATAAGGCTAAATCAATGCAGACAGTAAAAGATTTCCTCCAGGTACAGCCACCCAAATTCAGCAGAAATGTTCCAGCCAAACACTTACATTTTCCACCCATACTAGGAGTAGGCAGAGGAAACTTCAAAGGGATAGGCCACTCAGACAGAGGCAACAGTCACAAAGGGGCAGGCAGTGAGCCTCAGAGGCACCAAAGCAAGAGAGTTCTAGACTCCAAGCACATCCAGAGTGCAACAGTGAATAACCCCCCCCAAAAAAGCTAGGAGGAAGACTCGCTCTTTTTAAATGTACTCAGACAGATGGATTCTAGACTTTTGAATTGTGTGTGTGTGTGTGTGTGTGTGTGTGTGTGTGTGTGTGTGTGTGTGTGTGTGTGTGTGTGTGTGTGTGTGTGTGTGTTGTACCTTTAAAAAGCATTTATAGGACAGCATGTGCATATAAATAGCAAGCACATGCTAGCTTCAGTGCCATTTTGAGAGTGCAGCCAGAGAGTGAGCATGTATGAGTGTAATAGGTAGTTTATTTATAAGTTTATCTAAGTTAAAGTTATTAAGCCTCAATCCTGATGTTTGTACATAATAAAGTTGCTTGAACAGAACCCACGAATGTTCGTCTGTTTTATCCTGACCAGATGAGCGACATGGTGCCAGAACTGGGATTCCAGAGACTGCATTCAAAGCTGCAAGGTGTAGAGTTAACAGTGAAGGTGAACTAAGTGAACTGAGTGCAAAAAAGGGCCAGAAATGAACCAAAGGTAATGAAAACTTGAACATTTTTTTATTAAAAAAAGATGAGAGGATTACAAGAGCACAGAATGCATTATTAAGCAAGCAAGAGGCACAAAAAGTTTAATTAAATGAAATATTTATAACGAAATACCTCAAAATTGCAAAATGAGCTTGTTTAAAGTAAAACGAGCATGTTTAGAGTAAAACAAACACAAGAAAAGTATAATGGGCAGGAGAAAAGAGATTAAATGAGCAAAACAAATATAATAAAGGACAAAAAGGGCACATTAATAATAAATAAGACAAGGTGACTTCATATTTTGGCAAACTACTGTGTTTTGGCATAAACTATAGTTTTGGATTGATTGAAGCTGTTTGGGGCATAACTAGAGTTATTAAAATATCTGAAAATGTGTAAAAGTGCTTGGTTTACTATCAAAATATTATGAGTACAGGTTAGACAAAAAACGGAAAGTTGAGCAACTTTCAGAAGATTCCTCTTTAGTCTATCCTGCACCAGTGCGAGTGTTCACTTTTGTGTGCGCCACAGTACAGTCACACACCTGTCATTGTCATTATGAATACAGATCATTGTACAGTGGGGATTGTGAAATTATACTTTTCCCCACTGTAGTGCGATCTCAGAGTTGGAGTATATTATTTACACCTACCCTGCATGGGGTGGGGGGGGGAGTGCAGGGGGGCTTGCTCCCTGCAAAAACGGGCATTTCTGTGATGTGCAGTATGTATGTACTGCTTGCAAGTTCAACTTCCAGTGGTGTTTAGTAAGCTACAGGGGAAGACATATGTCGAATAGTGTTGATTGTTCGAATTTGGCATTATATTCGACATAATGCCTGTATTCCTGTGCTGATTTTCGGAGACATGATTTGTGCAAATGACCGGATTTTATTTCGATGTTTGCGATTTTGATAGTAAACCTGTGTACTTATTACTGTGCGTTTATTCTGAGGAATTTGTGTGCAAAGTGCAACTATTTCATAAAGTACAGTCAGAATACAGCTATTTCGAAAACTTTCTTGTGGTGGGTATGTATATTCACAGAGTGCTGCCATTACAGAGCGTTTCTTGTACTGTAGAGAGTTATTTAGCCAAGTACAGTCATTTTGGGAAAGCATCAGTGTTCTCTGTACTCCTTATTCGCAAAGTGCAATTACTTTGAAATGTTTTTTTACTCTGAGCTTCTTCTGCCCAGTTCATTCGCTCAGTGCAGTTATTTTGAAATGTTTCTTAGACTGATAAGAGGTGATTTCTTACAGTACAGTGATTTTGTGCCCAGGTGACTTATTTCGCAAACTTCAGTTATTCAGAGGCTTGTTGTGCTATTGGGCATAGTTACAAGTACTGGCATATGTATAAGTGTGCATGTTTGTACAGTTACCAGTGGACTTGGATTACATAGTGTTTTACTGTAATTTGTTGGCATGGCAGATTAATTTCAAAAGCCATCACCACTCAAGCAACACATAGCCATTCTAAACCCACACCACCAACAGCCTCACATAGCAACAGTAAATACTCATATGCGGAGGCCCTTAACAGTAACCTGCCCAAACAACAAGGACCTCCGAAGCTCAAATGCAAACAAACACAAATCACAACCAAAGTGTCACATAGCTCACAACACCAGTGTGCCACCCAACAACAGCCCTAAGGCAAGACAACCTACCCAACGCTTTAGTCATAGGTGACTGTGTAGTCAGGCACACTGATGCCCCACTCACCAGGCTGAGCAAGGAGAAAATTACAGTCAGCTGCCTGTCTGGTGCCAGCATCTGCCACATAATACATGCACTCAAGTTTCTCTACAGCAAGTACAAATATGACTCTGTCATTGTCCATGTTGGAGTGAATGACTTGAGACGTACCTCCCTGGACTACATGAAAAGAGACATGGAAGAGTTCTTGGATCATATGGCCCAGGCAGGTATGACCCTAGCCCTGAGTAGCATCCTGCCTTCACCCAGAATGATATCACAGTGTAAGGACAAAATGATTGACTTCAACAATTGGCTAAGCTTCTGGTGTCATTCAAAGGGGATCCAGTATCTGTCTGCCTGGGATGACATGATCGACAGAGCCTGATGCTTTGCCAGAGATGGTCTGCACCTGTCGCCCCTGGGATTCAGGTTACTGGCTAAGGCTCTTGCCACCCCTATAGTGCCTTTTTTAGGCAAAGTTCAAAGGACAAAACCACCACCGTAACAGGTACAAGCATACAAAATCTGAAGGTAATGCTACTCAATGCTAAAAGTCTAAACCTCAAAATGCACTCTCTCAAGGCACTCCTAAAAATGGAGAACATTGACATCTGTGCAGTAACTGAGATGAGACCTGGTTCAAGGCTGCAGAGAGCACCCCTGCAATACCAGGCTACAACTCTTACGACATTTTTCGGCCACCAAACCAGGACCAAAACACTAAAGGTGGAGGAGTGTCCATATTCACCAAGGATATTCACACAACCAGGCTAGTTGCCCAACACAATGCATCTGAAATTCCCAAGGTGAAACTAACATTAGGGAAGACTGCATTCCAAATTGTAGCCTGCTACAGAATCCCCCACCATGGCCCAAGATTCTCACTACACCTTTCTAAATATACTGGAAAATATTAAGATTCAACCAAACACCCTAATACTGGGTGATTTCAACTACCCTGCCATTAACTGGGAAAATTACTCGTGTACCACCACCTTTTCCCAACGGTTCTTGGAATTCATAGATTCCAATGCCCTGGATCACCTAATCCATAGTCCCAACAGTGGCTCCAATATCCTAGACCTGGTCATTACCAACATGGGAAATAGATGCTCCACAGCTATGGTCACCCCCTTCGTTGGTCAGGTCTGACCATAAGCTAATCACCCTTAATATCCACATCCCTCCCTTACTCCCAGTAAGGAAACCTCCATAAAAAAACTTCTTCATAGGCCAACTTCATGCTACTCAAGTCAGAAGTGACAAACTTCAAGACACCCATGCAGATGGGAACTGAAAGTTTGACTGCAGAATCCTACACTAAGGCACTGTGCGAGCACATCCACTTGTGCATGAATCGTGCCATCCCAAATAGAGCCAAGATGCATTCCTCCAAAAAAAAAGAAGCCAATCTGGTGGTCCCCTGCCATAAACCAACTTTACAACAAAAGGAAGAATTTGTTGCAGAAACGAGGAAAATCCCAGGATGCAAAAACTCCCTTACCAGCCTCAGTAAGAAGCTGAGATCCCTCATAAAGTCCTCCAAAGCTAGTTATGAAAATAAAATTGCCAAAGATTCCAAAGATAACCACAAGGCATTCTGTAGCTATGTCAAGAATCTAACTAGCAATGCTCAGATCTGCTCTGAGCTACAACAGAATGGCATTAAATATACTGATTCCAAGGATTTTGCCATTATCCTGGCAGATCGATTCAGTACCAACTTCACCCCCCTCTCACCCCCTAAAGGGCCCATCTCAATATCGAAAGATTGCCAAATTCCAGTAATGGCCACACAGGTAAAAACTGCACTCTCCAAAGCTAAGAATACAGCATCTGTGGGACCAGTTGACATCCCGGCCTGTGTACTACATGAACTACAAAATGAACTGGCACCTCACTTGTGTCATGTTTAATCATAGCTTCACCTCAGGCTTCATGCCCACTGAGTGGCACACAGCTACAGATGTTCATCGTGTTACACTGCTGCAGTCATTACACTTGGGTTATCCTGCCATCAGGCGGTCCCGCAGTCGGCCCGAGTTCCAAAGTCTTGGTCCGGCGTCGGTTGCTGTCGCTTCTTCCCTGACGTCAGTGCGCCAGGGGTATACAAGATGCAGCCAACGCCATTTTCTCCAGTCTTTCTTGCCACGTGGTGCCCGATGCAAAAGCAGTTCGCAAGTGCCGATCGACTGACTCCTGAGATTTTCATTCCGAATCCAGAACTGAAGTCTTCTACAAAGCTAATCACCCCGATGTTCATTGTGCATACAGCTGCAGTCATAACAGATGGGTTCTCCTGCCGTCAGGCGGGTCATCGGTCGGCCGAATTCCAAAATCTAGGTCCGGCGTCGGTTGTCATCGCTTCTTCCCTGACGTCAGTGCGACAGGGGTATAAAAGAACCAGCCAACGCCATTTTCTTCAGTCTTTCTTGCCGCGCGGTGCCCGAAGCAGAAGCAGTTTGCAAGTGCCGGTCGGCCAGCTCCTGAAATTACGAAAATTTTGCAACCGAAGCCTTCTTGAAAGCTAAGTACCCCGTTGGGGAAACTTCTCTTGCCTCAGACCGATGTCAGGCAAAGTTAATAATTGTATTTCATGTGGGAAGCAAATACCGCATAAGGATTTCCATTCCCTCTGTATTCCTAGTTTAGGCCCAGACCACAACGTCTCGGTCTGTCGCTTTTGTGCTACATTCAACAAACGCACCATTAAGCGTTGGGCGGAGTTCGCCCAGCATTATTTTGGCAAAACATTTAACTATATTATGTCGTCGGATACTCCGACTCCAGTTTTGTCTAAAAAGTGCAAAGATAAGGACCGACACACGAGGTCCGCGGCCTCTACCGACACCACACCAAAGCCGACTACACATGGTCCGGTTCTCAGCGAGGCACCTATGCAGCCCCTGACTACCGACGACACTTCATTGGTGGTGTCTCCTGTGCCCGAGGTCGCAGGCTCCTCGGCCCACACCCCGACTACAGATACCGAAGCCACTCTTGGCGGTGAATCTCAAAATGTGGACGGGTCTACCTCCTCTCAAGATGTCTTCAGACCTTCCTCTTCTTTTTCCATCAAGGCTTTCACTAAGTCTAAAGCAGCCATGCATTCTAAGAGACAAGCTACACAGGGCCCATCTCCAGGCCCCATGCCTAAAAAACAGATGCTTAAAATGGGTGAGGATTTAATTACTCTTATCAGGGTTCTCAACCCCGGACAAAGGCCCAGAGTGGAGGAAGAATCCCCCTCCTCTGATCAGGGCTCCATTATATCAGAGCACTCTGATGAACAGGAACATTCTTACTCCCCTTTTGAAGACTCTGATGCAGAGGAGTCCATTCCCTCTGTATCCCCCCAGAGGATTACTCATTTGGGGAAACTTTGCATACCTTAAGGGAACACTTCCACTGGGAAGGCCAAGATTATTCAGATTCCAAGAAAAGGCTTAGGGAATTTCTCTTGCTACCTCAGCACAGGCCTCTGGCTATACCTCCTGTCTTGGACATACTAGATGATGTGTACTCGGAGGCCTGCCTTAACCCGGATTCTCTACCTCCAGCCCCAGTCAAGCCTGACAGGTACTACAGGGTTCCTGACTCACACCAATTTCTATACAAAAGCCATGTTGCTGACCCAGAAACCATCTCACAGGGCCCCAAGGGAATTAAGGCCTCCACTGCTAAAAATCCATTACCTTCCGAGAGAGATTCCAGATCCTTAGAAAGGTGGGGAAAAAAGGTATATACCTCGGCCACCTTAACCATGAGGGCATTAAACTGTCAGTTCCATATGCTAAAGTACCAGCAGTTTTTGTTATCACAATTGAGAAGTAAAATGTCACAACCTGAACAACCAGACTTGAAGGAGTTGCAGGATTTGATGCATAGTGCAGAACAAGTGGGTAAACATACCTTACAATGTGGTTTTGATGCTCTAGAGGCCTCATGTAGAGCTGCTGTTACAGGATCAGTCATACGCAGACATGCCTGGCTCAAGGAACAAACCTTACCAGATCATGTCAAAGCTAAATTACTAGATGCCCCTCTACAAAAGGATGTATTATTTGGTGCTAATGCTGAGGAGGTATTAAGGAAAATGGAGGAAAAGGCTAAATCAATGCAAACAGTGAAAGATTTTCTACAGGTACAACCCCCACATTTCAGTAGAAATTGGCCTTCCAAAAATTGGTCCTTTCCAGCCACGGACAGACCCCGAAGAGGTAGATACAGGCGCCCGAGGGGCAGAGGGCAATCCCAAGGATCGTTTAGAGGCAGACAATGGCAAGCTCCTACACAAGGAGGTGGTGAGGATAACTCGCAACCATTCAGAAAGCAAGCCCAATGACTTTCCCCTTTGCATGCCAAGCAAGACTCAAATGGCAGCACCCTTAGGCGGAAAACTGGCATTATTTTCAAAAAAATTGGCATATTGTCACAAAAGACAAATGGATCCAGGACATTATAAACAGAGGCTACAGGTTCCATTTTCACACCCTTCCAAAAATAAGAGGCATGCCAAACCTGCCACACAATCAAAGGGCAGAGGCACAAAGACAAATTTCAGATCTCATAGACATGAAAGCTATTCGAGGTACCTACGCACGAACAAGGTCAAGGTTTTTATTCCAGACTATTCCTGGTACCAAGGAAGGGAAAAGATTGGAGACCTATTTTGGACCTATCCATCCTAAACACATTTCTACTCATACCAAAATTCAAGATGCTCACTCTACAGCAGCTTCTTCCCATGCTGGGCAAGGAGTCTTGACTGGTAACATTGGACCTCAAGGAGGCATACCTGCATGTCCCAGTCAGGCAAAATTGCAGAAGATACCTCAGATTTCTTGCAGGTTCAACCCATTATCCATTCTCTGCATTGCCCTTTGGCTTATCTACTGCGCCCAGAGTATTCACAAAATGCCTGGCATCAGTAATTGCCTACTGCAGACTTCAAGGGATACAAATATACCCCTATTTGGACGACTGCCTGATCCAAGCAGACAGCAAGCACATTCTTCTGAAACATCTGGCGTATGTAATAATGTTGTTGAATTCTCTGGGATACACAGTCAACAAAAAGAAATCAAGGCTAATACCCTCTTGGAAAATAATTTTCCTGGGTGCCAACTTGGACACAAACACCCAGATGACCTACCTCACGCCAGAGAAGCAGGGGCAACTAACTCAGTACTTCAGAACACTAGCAAATTGCACCAGGCTGACTGCAAGGAAAATCCTGCAGGCTCTGGGATTCATGGCATCTTGCATCTTACTAATCCCATGTGCAAAGCTGCATATGAGGAAACTTCAATGGTACCTGAAAAACCTGTGGTCTCAACACAGACGCAGTTTGGAAACAATAATACCACTAATTCCATGTCTTCAAAAGGAATTTCTGTGGTGGGCTCAAGCATGCCAAACAAACACAGGTCTCCCATTCAGCAAGCCTCAAGCAAATCAAGTCATCACAACAGACGCCTCGGACTACACCTGGGGGGCGCACATGACAGATCGGTGCATTCAGGGCAAATGGTCCCAAAAAGAAAAGCACCTTCACATCAATCAAAAGGAAATGCTAGCAGTAATAAATGCTATTATAGCTTTCAAAGACCTTCTGCAACCAGGTCAACTATTGATAAGAACGGACAACACCACAGTAATGTGGTACATAAACAAACAGGGAGGAACCCATTCATACCCCCTATGCAGACTGGCCATGTCACTTTGGAACATAGCCCTGGACTTACAAATCGAACTACAAGCACAGTACTTGCCAGGCAAGGAAAACACGCTGGCAGACAACCTAAGCAGAAATATGACAGATCCACAGAGATAATTCAAGCATGGGGAAGGCCAGACATAGATCTCTTTGCCTCCCACAAAAATCACCAATTGACAAAATTCTGCTCAAGGATTTTTCATCCAAAGGCCTGGAGAGTGGACGCTCTCTCTTTCAGTTGGACATCGATGACAGTTTATGCCTTCCCACCTCTTCCTCTGCTGCCCAAAGTTATATTAAAAACCAGAGCAGACAGACCAAAGATGATTCTCATTGCTCCAGACTGGCCAAGACAACACTGGTACCCACTCCTGAGGAGCCTGACGCATTCCCCACCATGGACCCTGCCTCTAATGCCTCTTCTTCTGACTCAGCACAGCTTCAAAACTCTTCACAGTCAGCTAAAAACACTCAATCTAGCCGCATGGAAGATTCCTTAGCATCACAACAGACCCTACTCTCCAAGGAGGTGCAGGATGCCATTTTGGAGGCCAGAAGGCCGTCTACTAGAAAAGCTTACTCCGCAAAATGGAAACGGTTTTGTGTCTGGAATGAGAAAAAGGGCCAGGATCTTGGAAAACTGAATTTACCTCAAATATTACAGTATCTAGCTGAGCTGCTAAGCAGTGGACTTTCATTCTCCTCCATCAAAATCCATGCCTCAGCCATTTCTGCAGAATACAACACTGATCCACCCTTATTCTCTCACCCCCTCTTAAGACAGTTTCTCAGAGGGGCTAAGAATCTAAAACCCCCAAGGAAACAACCTATACCTGCTTGGGATCTCAATTTCATTCTAGAAAAACTGACCTTGCCTCCTTTTGAGCCAGCTGCCTCATCAGATTTGCAATATTTGTCCTGGAAAACAGCTTTCCTTCTGGCTATTACCTCAGCTCGTAGGGTATCGGAACTACAAGCTCTCATGGCTGTGCAGCCTTTTATCATCTTCCATCAGGACAGAGTTTCCTTACGAACCAACCTGTCCTTTATGCCAAAAGTGGTATCCAGGGTAGCTTTGAATCAGGCTATACACTTACCTACCTTTTATCCTAATCCTCAAAACAAAGGGGAGAGATTACTACATTCCTCGGACATCCACAGACAACTGCGTTATTATTTGGACAGAACAAAGCCTTTCAGAAAATCAGAACAGCTCTTTGTGTCCTATGCTATAGGAGCTCAAGGAAAGCCAATTTCTAAACAGATAATCTCAAAATGGATAGCCCACTGCATACGCTTTTGCTATTCTTTTCATGGCAAAACTGTACCTACAGGCATCAGATCTCACTCCACAAGGGCCACGGCTACCTCTGCAGCTTTTCTAAGAGGAGCTCCTACCAAAGATATTATGGAAGCAGCCACTTGGAGTTCTGTGCATACCTTCTCCAAGCACTACCACCTTCCATTATACTCCAAATCTAGAGTGGGCTTTGCCACTGCAGTCTTGCAGGGCATTCTGGCTCCTCCTAGTTCCACCTAGTGCCTACAACCCCTTTCTTAGCTTTGGGATTCTACCCATCTGTTATGACTGCAGCTGTATGCACGATGAACATAGTACAGTTTTGTACCTACCATAAATGTAGATGTTAGAGTGCTAATACAGCTGCAGTCCAGGTTTCCCTCCCTCCTTCCCCTCTTGGGACAGGCCTATTGGCTAACATCTCCTCATGCAACCTGATTGGGGTATTCATTCTTGATGTATTTGCTTGCACTACTGTATTTTGATTATATGGCATTGCTTTATTACACAAATTTATGTATTACCCCCCCCCCCCTTCTGGGGGCACCTGACATCTGGGGCAAGAAAAACTGAAGAAAATGGCGTTGGCTGGTTCTTTTATACCCCTGTCGCACTGACGTCAGGGAAGAAGCGACAACAACTGACGCCGGACCTAGACTTTGGAATTCGGCAGACCGAGGACCCGCCTGACGGCAGGAGAACCCATCTGTTATGACTGCAGCTGTATTAGCACTCGAACATCTACATTTATGGTAGGTACAAAACTGTACTTTGGGGAAACTTTTTCTTGCCTCAGACCAATGTCAGTAAAAGTTAATAATTGTATTTCTTGTGGGAAGCAAATACCTCATAAGGATTTCCATTCCTGTTGTATCCCATGCCTAGGCCCAGACCACGACATCACAGGTTGTCGGTTTTGTGCTAGGTTTAACAAGCGCACTATTAAACGTCGGTTTGATTTTGCCCGACATTATTTTGGCAGAAAATTCAGTTACACCATGCCATCGGAACTACCGACGACTGGGTTACACAAAAAACGCAAAGACAAGGACGGGCATCCGAGGCCCAAAACTGATGACGAAGCCTCTTCTAGGCCAGTCGCCGGTTCTCCGGTTTTCAGCGAGGCGCCTTCGCAGTCCCTGATGACCGCTTCTTTGAAACCACAGGCCGCCTCTGACTCCCAGGTGGAGATGGCTGGGCCTTTGGATACATCAGACTTGCGGCCTACCGAGACTAACCCTTCAAAGGGCTCCAGAGTAGCCGAACAACCCGCAGCTTCAGAGGGTGTTTTCAGGCCTACTCAGTTAACTATTAAATCTTCTGTTAAACCCAAAACAAAGAAGCAACTTCAGCATTCACCAGGACAGGCCTCCATGCCTAAGAAACAGATGCTCAAAATGGCCGAAGACCTAATTACTCTGATCAGGGGCTCCCACCCTCCACCTGATAAAAGGCCTAGACAGGATGCAGACTATGACTCATCCGACCAGGTGTCCATCTCCTCAGACTCATCCTCAGACCAAGGATACTCTTTACCCCCTTATGAGGATTCTGATGCTGAGGAATCTATTCCTTCAGCCTCTCCACCAGAGGACTACTCCTTTGGGGAAACCTTACATACCATGCGGGAGCATTTCCATTGGGAGGGCCAGGATTACTCAGAATCCAAGAAAAGGCTCAGAGATTTACTTTTATTACCTCAACACAGACCCCTTGCTATTCCGCCAGAATTAGATATTGTGGATGATATTTATTCTGATTCTTTACCTCCTGCTCTAGTTAAGTCAGACAGATACTACAGAGTCCCTGACTCACACAAATTCCTTTATGAAAGACCTGTTGCTGACCCTGAAACTATTTCCCAGGGTCCCAAAGGGGTAAAGGCCTCTACAGCAAAAACTCCAGTCCCCTCTGACAGAGATTCCAGAGCATTAGACAGATGGGGGAAGAAAGTGTATACGTCTGCAACTTTAGCAATGAGAGCCTTAAATTGCCAGTTTCACATGCTTAAATACCAGCAATATTTGATGACTCAGTTGAAACAAAAAATGCTTCCAAATTCAGATCTTCCTAATTATAAGGAAATGCAGGATTTATTGCATGCAGCTGAACAAGTGGGAAAACATACTTTGGAATGTGGTTTTGATTCCTTGGAGGCCTCCTGTAGAGCAGCAGTTACAGGGTCTGTCATTAGAAGACATGCTTGGTTAAAAGAGCAGACATTACCAGATCATGTTAAAGCAAAATTATTAGATGCACCTTTGCAGCAGGATGTTTTATTTGGAGTTAAGGCAGAAGAGGTATTAAAGAAAATAGAGGATAAAGCAAAATCTATGCAAACGGTGAAGGATTTCTTACAGATTCAGCCTCCTCGATTTATCAGAAATTGGCCAACAAAAAATTGGTCCTTTCCAGTTTCAGACAGACCTCAAAGAGGCAGATACAGACGTCCAAGAGGCAGAGGTCAACCACAAGGTACTTACAGGCCTCGACAGTGGGGTGCTTCAACCCAGAAAAAAGGGGAAGACAGACCTCAACCTTATAAAAAACAGCCCCAATGACTTCCTACTGCAGCTGCCAAACATTTCTCTCTTGGCAGCCCCTTTGGGGGGAAAACTGGCACTTTTCAGTCACAATTGGCAAATGATCACCAAAGACAAATGGGTTCTCAATATTGTGTCTCAAGGTTACAGGTTCCACTTTCACACTCTGCCAAGGTTAAAAGGAATGCCAAATCTGCCACCAAATCAATGGGCAGAGGCTCAAAGACAAATTAAAGCACTCATGGATATGAGAACTATTCAAAAGGTACCAAAACAGGAACAAGGACAAGGATTTTACTCAAGACTCTTTCTGGTTCCCAGAGAGGACAAAGCCTGGAGGCCCATTCTGGATCTTTCTTCTCTAAATACTTACCTGGATGTTCCAAAATTCAAAATGTTGACAATACAGCAGCTTCTTCCATTGCAGGGCAAGAAAGCTTGGCTCGCAACTTTGGACCTCAAGGAGGCATACTTGCATGTCCCTGTCAGACAAAATTGCAGAAGATACCTCAGATTTTTAGCAGGTTCAATGCATTACCAATTCTCTGCACTGCCCTTTGGCTTATCTACTGCACCCAGGATCTTTACAAAATGCCTGGCACCAGTAATTGCATTTTGCAGACAAAAAGGAATTCAAATGTACCCATACTTGGACGACTGCCTTATTCAAGCAGAGAGCAAATATATTCTTCTAAAGCATCTGGCGTTTGTAAAAAGACTGCTAATTTGCCCAGGGTACACAGTAAACGAAAAGAAATCAAAACTAGTGCCTTCACAAGAGATAATATTCCTAGGTGCCAGCTTAAATACAACGGCCCAGATGGCATATCTCACGCCAGACAAGCAAGGACAACCGACTCAATATTTCCAATTGATGGCAACAAAAACCCAACTCCCTGCAAGAAAAATTCTGCAGGCCTTGGGTTACATGGCTTCTTGCATACTACTAATTCCATATGCCAAACTGCATATGAGGAAACTACAATGGTACCTAAACAGTGTCTGGTCTCAACACTGTCACAGTTTGGAAACAGTAATACCACTTATTCCTTGCCTTCAACAGGAGTTTCGATGGTGGGCTCAAGCCTGTCAACTCAACAAGGGACAGCCTTTCACTCTACCCACAGCCAGGAAAGCACTGACAGCAGATGCTTCGGATTACGCCTGGGGAGCACACATGGCAGGAAAATGTATTCAGGGCAAGTGGACCACAGAACAAAGGCATTTTCACATCAATCAAAAAGAGATGCTAGCTGTACAAAATGCCCTTATAGCTTTCAAGGACCTTCTGCATCCAGGACAACAACTACTAAAGACAGACAACACCACAGTTATGTGGTACATAAAGAAGCAAGGGGGCACACATTCATATCCCCTCTGTAGTCAAGCCATGACCTTGTGGAACGCAGCTATAACCCATCAAGTTCATCTGCAAGCACAATTCCTGCCAGGAGAGAAAAACACACTGGCAGACGACTTAAGCAGAAACATCATGGATCCGCACGAGTGGAAATTACATCCACAAATGTTCAGGATGATAACACAGAAATGGGGGAGGCCGGACATACATCTGTTCGCATCTCCAATGAATTACCAGTTACAGAAATTCTGCACAAGGACTTACCACCCACAAGCATGGAAAGTGGATGCCCTCTCATTCAGCTGGAAAAATCGACAAGTATACGCTTTCCCACCAACACCTCTCCTTTCAAAGGTACTCATAAAAGCCAAACAAGAAAGGCCAAAGATGATCCTGATTGACCCAGACTGGCCACGCCAACACTGGTACCCAATCTTAAAGAACTTAGCACAAGGACCACCATGGATTTTGCCTCAAATCTCACAACTTCTGACTCAGCAAAACAATTGGATACTTCACGGCCAGCTCAAGACTTTAAACCTGGCTGCATGGCAGATTCCTTAGTCAAGCAAACAATGCCTCTCTCCAAAGCTGTTAGGGATGTCATTATGGAGGCCAGAAGGTCTAGCACTAGGAAAGCCAATTCGGATAAATGAAAGAGATTCTGTGTCTGGAACCAGGCTCACAGCCTTGACCATCTTGTCCCAAACATTCCTCAGATTCTACAATACTTGACTGAGATGCTGGACAAAGGCCTCTCTTTTTCATCCATTAAGATCCATGCCTCTGCCATCTCTGCTCATTACAACACAGATCCACCAATTTTTTTCCCATCTTTTGCTAAAACAGTACCTGAGGGGGGCTAAAAACATAAGACTGCCCCGTACTTCGTCTTGGAAAAATTAACTTTACCTCCTTTTGAGCCAGCTAACTCAGCAGACTTAAAATATGTCTCTTGAAAAACTGCTCTGCTCCAGGCAATTACGTCAACTCGAAGAGTTTCAGAATTACAGGCACTAATGGCAGTGGAACCTTTCATCATTTTCCTCCAAGACAGGGTGTCTTTAAGAACAAACCCTACCTTTATGCCAAAGGTGGTATCAAGTGTGGCTCTAAACCAAACTATTCACTTGCCAACTTTTTATCCAAATCCACAGAACAAAGGAGAGAGACAACTGCATTCCGTGGGCATACACAGGCAGTTACGCTTCTACTTGGACAAAACAAAAGCTTTCAGGAAAACTGAGCAATTATTTGTTGCATATGCTGCAGGAACACAGGGAAAAGCCATTTCAAAACAGACCATTTCAAAATGGATAGGGCATTGTATACTTTTCTGCTATACACACCATGGGAAAACTGCACCTAACAGCATTAGGTCTCATTCCACCAGGGCAACAGCCACTTCAACTGCCTACCTCAGAGGAGTACCAAGGAGATTTTGGAAGCAGCGACTTGGAGTTCTGTACATACCTTCACCAAGCATTATCATCTGCCTCTTTACTCTAAATCCAGAGCTGGCTTTGCCACTGCAGTTCTGCAGGGCCTTATAGCCACCCCTAATGCCTTATAGAACCAGCCACCCTACCTCAGCTTTGGGATTCTACCCAAGTGTAATGACTGCAGCAGTGTAACACGATGAACATAGTACAGTTTTGTACCTACCATAAATGTAGATGTTTGAGTGTGTACACTGCTGCAGTCCAGGTTACCCTCCCTCCTTCTCCTCTTATTTGTTGGTACTTACCCTAGTATTCTACCCTTTGCTACCTGCTGGTAACAGAAAGTATTTGTTTGCTTTTCTTACGTATGTTTTATTAGCAATTTACATTGCCTACCTTTTTGGGGGCACCTGACATCTGGGGCAAGAAAAACTGAAGAAAATGGAGTCGGCTGCATCTTATATACCCCTGGTGCACTGACGTCAGGGAAGAAGCGACAGCAACCAACGCCGGACCAAGACTTTGGAACTCGGGCAGACTGCAGGACCGCCTGACGGCAGGATAACCAAAGTGTGATGACTGCAGCAGTGTATACACTCGAACATCTACATTTATGGTAGGTACAAAACTGTACTTTATCCCCCTCCACAAGAGGGGTCCACCTTGGATCCTGGGAACTAACACCCCATCAGTCTGACAAGTCTGATTTCCAAGGCCATGGAGCGTATTATCATGGAACTTATAAACAAAGACATTGGCAACCTTCAAACACTGGACCTCACCCAGTTTGGGTTTGTGAAGGGCCGATCTTATCTCCTGAACCTGATTGACTTCTTCGAATCAGTCTCCAGAGCTGTGGATGAGGGTAAGGTGGTCCACACAGCCTATCTGGACCTCTTCAAGGCTTTCAACACCATCCTCCACTCTGGAATCATAGCTAAACTTACTAAGCT
The DNA here is from genome assembly GCF_019279795.1 of Protopterus annectens. Classification (NCBI taxonomy): domain Eukaryota; kingdom Metazoa; phylum Chordata; order Ceratodontiformes; family Protopteridae; genus Protopterus; species Protopterus annectens. Next base: position 610,766,152 of record NC_056747.1, read on the forward strand.
GGGCATTAATCCCTACGTCACTCGATGGGTTGCCAACAGGCTTGCTGACAGAACCCAGACTGTAAAAGTAGCCGACTCCAAATCCAGCTGCAGACAAGTGAAGTACCTCAGGGTTCAATCCTGGGACTGCTCTTGTTTGGCATCTACTTCTCTGAAGTACAGGCCAGCACTAAGGGACTCTGGCTAACAAAGTTTGTAGATGACTGCAAACTGGGAGCCATTATTGAATTCCCAAATAATGTGGATGTTCTTCAAAAGGGCCTTACCGAAACAGATGCTTGGTGCCAGAGCCATGGGCTCAAGCTCAAAGCCAAGAAATGTATAGTTATCCCCTTTGGGAAAAACATGTACCTGTGAATTGCCACATAGGTGGCAGTACACTAAACACCAAAAGTGTGATAAGAGACTTAGGGACACAGGTGGACAGTGGTCTCGCCTTCAATAACCACATTGCCACAACAGTCAGGAAATCCTTCTGTGTGGCACTCCTCATCACTAAGGGCTTTTCATCCAGAAAAAAGGAGGTCATTGTCCCACTGTACTCATCCTTCATTAGACCCGTTGTAGAATACAATGCCCAGTTTGGTATGTACCTCTCAAGACATCTGCAACAACTGGAAAGGCCACAGAAATACCTCACTAAAAGAATCACAGGCCTAAAGCAGATGCCCTATGCTGACCATCTAAAAAAAACTCCAGCTGTACTGTGTCACATATCGTCTACTCAGTGGCGATGTCTGCTTAACATACAAGGCCATGTCAAACCCAGAGCTGTTGGACATGCTCCACTTAAAGAAATCCCAATACCTCAGAGCCACACACTCCAGGGATCTAAACCTTGTCATCACAATGAAGAAAACATGCTGGAGGGATAGGTTCCTGTCCCAGAGACTCCCCAGACTCTGGAACAGACTGCCCATACATGTCAAGCAGAGCGCCTCTTTGGCCATCTTCAAAAGGAACCTTGATGATTGGATGGGAGATAGGAAATTCACCCCGGGGATCACATCGCACGCCCTGCTAGACAGGGCTCCAGGGAAGGTAAATATTGTGGGAAGAAATAGCCAGGGAATTGTTATGGCTAGGCTTTTATAGGCCCTAGGGCCGATAGCCTAGTACCAACCTATGAGCTTATATTTGATCAGAATATTGCAGAGAAATGGAGAATATTTGAGCAAGAATATGGCATTTTTATACAAGTAGCTTATTCTGACAAAGATGCATGCAGCAGGGCATTAAATTTGTTAAACCTAGCTGGGTCAGAGGCCATTGAAAGAGAGCATTCAATTTGTGTACCCACCAGCAGTATATGAAGAAAAAGGGGAAAACGTCATATTGTTGTAGAGGCTGAATCAAGGGAGGACCCAGAGTGTTTGAAATGCAAATTCAGGGAAATGTGCAACCCCAGACAAATATTACATTAGAGGGGCATTTGCTTTACATGAGAGATCAAAAGCAAGGAGAAACTTTTGCAGTTTATATTACTGACCTGAGAAACAAAGCTAAAACATGTAGGTTTGGTGACTTAAAAGATGAGTTAATAAGGACGGGCTTGTGTGTGGTATTAATAGTGCTGCAGTGAGAAAGATTTTTGCTTCGTGACAGTGATTTAACACTGAGCAAAGCTATTGAGATTTGTCAAATCCATGAGATTACAGAAAGGCACACAAGTTTGCTTACAAGTGTTAAGAGCATGGTTTCTGTAGGCTCCAGAGCAAATGTACACAGCATGCAACATGTGGCTGTCAGAGGCAGGCCTAGGCACATGGCAGCTGTAACCCCTGTGAGTGTGGCAGGTAAAACATGTAGTTTTCCAGCAAGTTCTAAGACTAGTTTAGTGAAAAGGACATTCTCCGTGCAGTACAACGGTGAGTCGGCAAAAACCCAAATCAAGCTTTATTGTTAACTGTCGCACTGTGATGCCAATCATGCGTCTAAAAGAGAAAAGTGCTTAGCATTTTGTCACCAGTGCCAGAAGTGTAAAAAAAAAATAGAACCATTTTCAAAAGTTTTGCAAATCAAGTAAACCTCACACAGTTATACATAAGGGTCACTTAAAAAAGCAGGTTGATCATATAGAGAGCTGCAACCCTACTTTATACATAGAGGGTGCATCAGTAATTGGTGAAAAGGTTGATGCAGTAAATTTGTTGGCAAAGAAAGACATATTTTGTACTGTCCAGATCAATGGTAAATCCACCGAACTCAAAGTAGACACTGGTCTAAAGTGTAATGTTATGTCAGCAGACACATTTACTAAGGTGAGAACTGGTGAGCAAGTTAATGTGGCCCGGTTGTGCAAAACTTGCTGCTTATGGAGGTGAAGAAATTGAAAACAAAGGCTCGGTAGTGCTTTCATGTTATTTGGCTAGGAACTGCTACAGCTTGCTATTCTATATAGTCCGAAGACCTGTGCAGTCATTAATGGCAGTCAGAGACAGTTTGAGAATGAATCTGCTTTCCTTTACCAAAGAACTTCATCATATAAGCACATGTCCCAGTTCCAGTTTTGCAGAAGCTATTTTCTCAGAGTATGCTGATATTTTTGATGACAAATTAGGCAAACTTCCAGTTGTGTATTCTGTGAAGTTAGACCCAGAGATCAGTCCAGTGGTCAGATCAGAAAGAAAAGTTCCAGTAGCTATGCAAGATAAAGTCAAAGCTTAGTTGGATAAAATGCTGCAGCAAGGTGTAATTTGTCCAGTTATAGAACCAACTGAATGGGTGTTGTCCATGGTAGCAGCCCACAAAAAAGGCTCAGATGAAGTCAGAATATGCATTGACCCAAGAGATTTGAATAAAGCATTAAAGAGTACCACATCATCCTGTGTGTACAGTTGTTGAAGTCGCAGCCCTAATACTGAAAGCCACTGTTTTTTCTGTCTTGGATGCAAAATGTTCATTTTGGCAAGTGATGTTTGGTTGAAAATAGTCACTAACGACTACTTTCAGTACCCCATTTGGAATATATAGATTCCTCAGGATACCATTTGCAATAAATTCTGCAAATGAAGTCTTTCAGTGGCAGTGGAGCAAATTATTTTGGGTTATCCTCGTGCCATAATAGTAGATGATTTATAGGTTGGAGCCAGTGGTGAAGCAGAGCATGACCGAAACCTTAGGAAATTTGTAGGCAGAGCACATGAAGTGAACTCGAATCTCAGTCCATTGAAGTGCAAATTCAGACTACCAGAAGTTACATATGTAGGTCATTTATTTACTAGCACTGACTTACAACCAGACCCGTCCAAGCAAGCAGCCAGTAGCCATTCTTGAGATGCCAGTACTGGATAATGTTCACACTCTGCAACATATTCTTGGTATGGTCAAATATTTAGGCAAGTTTATACCAGTCTTTGGCGAGTTGACAGTGCCTTTGAGAGAGCTGATGCACAAAAATGTTACATGGTCTTGGATGGAACAGCACCAGAGAGCATTTGAAGACCTTAAGCAGAAAATTGCTACCTCACCTACGTTAAAATACTATGATGTCAATAAGCCAGTAACTCTTGGCTGTGATGCTTCAAAATTTGGTCTTGACGCAATTATTCTTCAAGAAGGTGGACCAATAGCCTTTGCATCTAGAACTCTTGCCCAAACTAAAATGCAATATGTTCAAATTGAGAAAGCACTTTTGGCAGTAGTATTTGCATGTTCAAAGTTTCATAATTATATGTATAGTTGGGATAGTCAGATTGAAACTGATCACCAACTACTAGTCACTATTTGAAAGAAGCTTATGCATTCAGCTCCAGCGAGCTTAAAAAGAATGATGCTCAAATTGCAAAAGTACAACTTCAAAATGGTCTATCCAAGGCAAACTTCTTTATCTGTTTGATACCTTATCCAGATCGCCCAGAAATACAGTGGAACAGCTTAATGTGGAAAATTTTGACTTTGATGTCATGGAAGTGAGTAATTTTTCTACCACGAGACTTTGATGAGCTGAGAGATCATACAAAGACTGATCCAGTTTTGGAAAAGCTCAACCACTACATTAATGTTGGATGGCCATCAAAGCAATCTAGTGTACCACCTGAAGTGCAAACTTATTTTCCTTACAGAGATGAGATGTTGATGGAAGATGAAATTATTTTCAAAGGTGCTAAAATTGTTCCTGCTTCCTTACCACGTGACTCTATCCAGTTTTTGCATTGTGGTCGCCCAGGTTCCAAATCTAACAAAAGTAGGGTAAGACAACTAGTATTTTGGCCTTCTCTGGCAAAAGACATTGATAAAGTACTTACTTTTTGTTCAGTATGCAATAGTACTAAACCACATTTGCAAAAAGAACCACTTCAGCTAAGTCAAGTCCTTGAGCTGCCTTTTTTAACCGTAGCCACTGATATATTCGAGTGGAACAAATCAGCATTACTTAGTGTTGGTAGACTCTCTTATTCAAACTGGTTTGAGATTGATTTGCTACCTAATCTAACATCCACTGCTGTTATCACTAAGTTGAAGCACCATTTCTCAGTCCATGGTAGTCCACACAGTTATTTCTGACAATGTTATGCAGTTTACTAGTCAGTTGTTTCAGAAATTTGTAAAATAATTGGACTTTGTACATGTTACTAGTAGTCCAGATTCCCCACAGTCAAATGGACTAGCTGAACGTGCAGTACAGAGTGCAAAGCAATTACTAGAGAAGTCAAAGCATGATAATATCCATGTCTTTTTGAACTTAATCTCAGCAGCATACCCTGTGATGATGCACTTGGCTCACCAGCTCAGAGATTTCTATCTAGGCAAACCAGAGCAACATTGCCTATTTGGTTCCAGTTTGTTGAGGCCTAAAGCAAAGAAAAATAGAACAGTAAAAGCCCAACTATCCAGAAAGCATTCTTTTCAGAAGTCCAGCTATGATAAGTCGAGCAGATTTCTTCGTCCATTGAAAGGAGGAGAGAGCGCGAGGATACAAACAGCGAAAGGTTTCGACCGGATTGGTCAAGTAACCGGTATATGTGCCGAGCCAAGATCATATTTCGTAGAATCTGAGGGTGTTGAGTTAAGGAGAAACCACAGACATCATCTTCCTGTAACAAAATCGGTATCGCAACATTTTTTTTGTGATACAGACTCTAGATTTCAGAGTAATCCAGACAATGTTCCTGTTGCAGAACATGTCTTAAGTTTTACTTCTATTCCTGATTACTCCAAAATTGAACATTCAGCAGGCACATTCTCAGTTGCTAGACCTAGTTCTAATTTCTAGGTCACACAATTTAGTCGTATTTCCAGACCTTGTGTGAAACGCACAGCAACTTGGACATAATTGTCTATATGTATGCAGTTCTGTATAATTGCATGACAAAATTATTTTGTATTAATTGCATGTCAATTAATGTCATCAATAATGCATGACCCATTTCTCAAAAAGGGAGGATGTAGAATAGTGTGTGTGTGTTGTACTTTTAAGAAGCATTTCAAGGACAGCACATGCATATAAATAGCAAGCATGTGCTAGCTTCAGTGCCATTTTGAGAGTGCAGCCAGAGTGTGCGCATGTATGAGTGTAATAGCTAGTTTGTGTTTGCTGTGAGAGTGTTGATGGAGAAGTACAGAGAAGATCAGAAGGAGTTGCATTGTGTCTTTGTGGACTTAGAGAAAGCATATGACAGGGTGCCAAGGGAGGAGTTGTGGTATTGTATGAGGAAGTCGGGAGTGTCAGAGAAGTATGTAAGAGTGGTACAGGATGGTAGTGTGACAGCGGTGAGGTCTGCGGTGGGAATGATGGATGTGTTTAAGGTGGAGGTGGGATTACATCAAGGATCAGCTCTGAGCCCTTTCTTATTTGCAATGGTGATGGACAGGTTGACAGACGAGCTCAGACAGGAGTCCCCGTGGACTATGATGTTTGCAGTTGACATTGTGATCTGTAGTGAGAGTAGGGAACAGGTGGAGGAGACCCTGGAGAGGTGGAAGTGTGCTCTAGAGAGAAGAGGAATGAAGGTCAGCAGGACTAAGACAGAATATATGTGTGTGAATGAGAGGGAGGATACAGGAATGGTGAGGATACAAGGAGTAGAGGTAGCGAAGGTGGATGAGTTTAAATACTTGGGATCAGCAGTTCAGAGTAATGGTGAGTGTGGAAGAGAGGTGAAGAAGAGAGTACAGGCAGGATGGAGTGGGTGGAGAAGAGTGTCAGGAGTGATTTGTGACAGACGAGTACCAGTAAGAGTGAAAGGGAAGGTCTACAAGAGGGTAGTGAGACCAGCTATGTTATATGGGTTGGAGACTGGCGCTGACAAAATGACAGGAGTCAGAGCTGGACGTGGCAGTGTTAAAGATGTTAAGATTTTCACTGGGTGTGACAAGGGTGGACAGGATTAAGAATAAGTATATTAGAGAGTCAGCGCAGGTTGGAAGGTTTGGAGACAAAGTCAGAGAGGCAAGATTACGTTGGTTTGGACATGTGCTGAGGAGGGATACAGAGTATATTGGAAAAAAGATGCTAAGGATGAAAGCTGCCAGGTAACAGGAAAAGAGGAAAGCTTAAGATAAGGTTTATGGATGTGGTGAGAGACAGACATGCAGGTGGTTGGTGTGACAGAGCCAGATGCAGAGGACAGGAAGAAATGGAAACGGATGATCCGCTGTGGTGACCCCTAATGGGAACAGCCGAAAGAAGAAGAAGAGCTGGTTTGTTTTTAAGTTTATCTAAGTTAATGTTATTAAGCCTCAATCCTGATGTGTTTGTACATAATAAAGCTGCTTGAAGAGAACCCATGAATGTTTGTCTGTTTTATCCTGACCAGACAAGCGACGTAGACATTATTGCAAATGGCTACAGACTCGCTTTCAAAGATCTTTTAAAATGCTTAGGTTATCCAGATGTCTCCCAAAATCAAAACCCTGGGCCTTGACTCAAATCCATTGTTCGCAGGGAGCAGTAGAACTATTTCCCATTGACAGCAGGAAAAAGGATTATATTCCAGGCTCTTCCTGGTCCCCAGAAAGGAAAGCTCTTGGTGCCCCATTTTGGATCTATCCAAACTCAATCAGTTCCTCTTGGTGCCAAAGTTCAAAATGTTAACTCTCCAAAAAACTGCTGCCCATGATATCCCCCCATGCCCTCAAGGTCTTTCTAGACCTAAAAGATGCTTACCTGCACATCCGTATTCAGGAGTCCCACAGATGATTTCTTCACTTCAGGGCAGGATCCAATCACTGTAAATTTTCTGCAATGCCATTTGGCTTCTCTACAGCACCAAGAGTGTTCACAAACTGCCTACCACCAGCAATAGCCTTCTGCAGGACCAGGGGGATACAGATCTATCCTTACCTGGACAACTGCCTCATACAGACCACAGATCAGGCCAAGCTCCTCAAGGACCTCAAATTCACCCAGGACCTCCTTTCCTCACGGGGGTTCATAGTTAACCTACAGAAATCCCACATTACACCAACAAAAAAAGATTCTGGATTCTTCTCTCCAAAAGGCTTTCCTCCCTCTAGAAAAAGTCTCATTCCTGACAAATTTCTTCCCTAGGATCCAGTTGAGAGATTGTTTCTCAACAAGGGAATTTCTTCAAGCCCTGGGATACATTGCCAGAGTACACATGAGGAAGCTCCACAGGTACTTGAAGAATGTCTGGTGCCAGAGCTCACTGTCCCTAGAGACCAAGATCCCCTGATCTCCTGCCTCTAAACAGAGTTTGCATGGTGGGTGCAAGCTTGCTCCCAGAATCAGGGCCTCCCCTTCAAAATCTCCCCTCAGGCTCAAACCCTAACCGCAGACGCCTCAGAAACAGCCTGGGGGGCTCACTTCCAGAACCTCCATACCTAGGGGCAGTGGGAATGTTCATGTTTCACTGTTGCAGTCATCACACTTGGGTTATCTGCCTGCAGGTAGCCCTTAGTCGGCCCGAATACCAGAGTCTTGGGATTTCTACATCAGATGCTGTCACTTCTTCCATGACATCAGGGATATAAAACAGGCAGCCGATGCCATTACATCAGTCTTTCCTGCCAAGAAAGAGCCCGAAGCAGAAGCAGTTTGCAAGTGCTAGTCGGCCGCTACCTGAAATTTTCAATTTTCGAGTTTCAAACCTGAAGTCTTCTAAAACGAAGTACCCCATTGGGGATCCTTTTTTCTTGCTCTAACCGATGTCAGAAAAAGTTAACAATTGTCTTACCTGTGGAAAGCAAATACCTCACGGAGATTTTCATTCTTACTGCGTCACCTGTTTAGGCCCAGACCACGACGTCCCTTGCTGTCAGTTTTGTGCCTTGTTTAATGCCCAAACCATTTGTCGTTGGGCTATTTTTGTCACTAAATTCTTTCGCTTTCATTCTCCATTTTCTGAAATGGCTTTGATAAGCCATCCAACTACCAATCTTCCGAAAAAGTGTAAAGATAAAGACAGAGACAGACCGCATAGGTCGAATACTGCCAATGACACTTCTGTTAAGCTAGTCGCCAGTCCACTGGTACTCAGTGAGGCATCTTTGCAGTCCCTAATGCCTGCTTCTACAGATTTGCAGGGCTCTTCTGAGACCCATTCAGAGTCCAGTATGCTGCGAGATGCTTCTTCGACTATGGAACCAGCGGATGTCTCTACCTTGGATGGGTCCGGAGCCACTGTGCAGGCACCGGCTTCTGAAGGTGTATTCCGACCTACCGATATTCGCATTAAACTGACAACTTTGTTTTCATCTAAAGCTACCAAGTTGAAAACCGACAACCAAAGCCCATGCTCAAGCTCCCATGCCACAAAAACAAATGCTTAGAATGGCTGAAGACCTTATCACCTTAATTAGGGGAAGCCAGCCTTCCCCTGCTAAGAGACAAAGGATTGAGTTTCTTTCTGATTCTGCAGACCAGGAGTCCGATGTCTCTGACCCTTCTGATTACCAGGACATACCCTTATCAACCTTTGAGGATTCACATACAGAGGAATACATTCCCTCTGCCTCCCCGGCAGAGGATTTTTCTTTTGGTGAAACCTTGCATACTTTAAGAGAGCATTTCCGCTGGGAGTGCTAGGACTATCCTCAGTCCAAAAAGAGACTCAGAGAATTTTTAGAGTTGCCTTAGTGCAGGCCTGTAGCTATAACCCCATGTCCTGGATGTTGTAGATGATGTCTTCATGGAATCCAGTCTTCATAGGTTCATAGGTAAGTACTAGGCTATCTGCCCATGGGCATTTATAAGCCTAGCCACAGAGTGATGGCTTTCACCTCCCCATTAGATTAGTAATCTGGGCCTCTGTCAACAGGGCTCCTGAAGTGATTCCAGGGTAGAACTTAAGATTATCCATCCACTCATCAAGATTTCTCTTGAAGAGGGTCAGAGAGGAGCTCTGTCGAATATGGACTGGGTTTCTGTTCCAGAGTGAGGGGAGTCGCTGGGACAGGAATCTATCCCTCCAGCATGTCCTGTTTATTGTTGTACATAGGTTCAAGTCGCTAGAATGAGTGGTTCTGAGGGATCTCGTTTTTTTGAGGTGAAGCATGTCCATTAGTTCAGGGTTTGACATGGCCCTATAGGTCAGGCATAGGTCACCTCTGAGCAGACAGTAAGCGACTGAGAAGAGCTGGAGCTTTTTTAGTCGTGCTTCATAGGGTAATTGTTTAAGGCCCTTATTCCTCTTAGTGAGGTACTTCTGTGGTCTTTCTAGTTGTTGCAGGTGTCTAGTGAGGTACATCCCAAATGGGGCATTGTACTCTATTATGGGCCTAATGAGTGAGGAGTAAAGGGGCACAATCACCTCCTTGGATCTGGATGAGAAACCCTTTGTGATCAGGTGTGCCACATAGAAGGATTTCCTTGACCATTTTGGCTATGTGGTTATCAAAGGAGAGCATGCTATCTACTTGGGTATCCAGGCCCGTAATTACTTCTTCTGTACTTAGTGGATTCCCATCTATGTGGTAGTTTGTAGGTACTTTGTTTTTCCCGAATGGGATTACTATGCATTTTTTGGCATTTAGCTTGAGGCTGTGACTTTGACACCAGGTGTTTGTCTCTGTGAGACCCTTTTGCAGGAAGTCTGTGTCAGCTGGAGAGTCAATTATTGCACCCAATTTACAGTCATCTGCGAACTTGGTTAGCCACAGTCCCTCCGCCTTTGCCTGTACTTCGGAGAAATATATACCGAACAGGATGGGTCCCAGGACTGAGCCCTGTGGGACTCTGCTTGTGACTGGTATAGAGTCAGACATGGCGCCTGCCACTCTTACCATGTGGGTTCTGTCTGAGAGCCAATTGGCAATCCGTCTCGTGACATGGGGGTTGATATTTAAGCTGGTGAGTTTGTCTATGATTCCTGAGTGTGGGATGGTGTTGAATGCCTTAGCGAGATCCAGATACGCTGTGTGGACCACCTAACCTTCATCTATGGCCTTGGTGACTGTTTTGTAGACGTCAACCAAGTTCAGGAGGCAAGATTTGCCTTTAACAAAGCAGAACTGGGTGGGGTCCACTGTCTGGGGGTTCCCAATGTCCCTGTTAATGAGCTCCATGATAATGCGTTCCATGGCTTTGCAGGCCAAGCTAGTCAAGCTTATAGGGCGATAGTTCCCAGAGTCAGTTGTGGCACCACCTTTGTGGAGTGGTACGACTGTTGCTGTATGCCATTCTTTGGGTACATAGCCTGTAGAGAGGCTGAGTTTGAATAGTGATTTGAGATGGGGGGGTTAGTTCATTTTGAAGCTCATGTAAGACACAAACTGGGATAGCATCTGGTCCCACTGATGCCATACTAAATCTATGCAAACTGTTAAAGAATTCTTACAAGTGCAGCCACCTAGATTCAGTAGGCATTGGCCCCCTAAAAACTGGTCCTTTCCAGCCCCTTCCAGGCCTTTTCAGTCCAAAAACAGGGGAACCAGACCACCAAGACTACAGTCTCAGGGTATGCGGAGATCTAAACAATGGCGTGTTCCCACCTCAAAACCAGGGAGTGGTAAGCCACCCCCTTATGGAAAAAGTTCACAATGACTTTTCAGTTATCCTTCCCAGCCCTGCCCAACTACGTGCGCCCCTAGGAGGAAAACATGCCCTTCATGCCAAAAACTGGATGTCCATTACTAAGGACCAATGGGTTCTAAACATTGTATCCCAGGGGTACAGATTCTACTTCCATTCACTGCCTACCCCAAGCGGGTTTCCAGACCTTCCTCCAAACCAGTGGGCAGAGGCTCAAAAGCATGTACTTTCCCTGCTCAATATCAGAGCCATTCAACCTGTTCCACTACAACAAAGGGGACAGGGTTTCTACTCCAGACTGTTCCTGGTGCCCAGAAAAGAGGGCTCTTGGCACCCTATCCTGGATCTATCAATTCTCAACACTTTTCTGGTGGTCCCAAAATTCAAAATGCTTACCCTGCAACAGCTTCTCCCTATGATAGCCAAGGATGCCTGGTTAGTCATCCTAGACTTAAAAAGAAGCTTATCTGCACATCCCCATAAGGGAGTCTTGCAGGAAATTTCTACGCTTCAGGGCAGGCTCTATGCACTATCAGTTCTCTGCACTTCCCTTTGGCTTATCTACTGCGCCCAGAGTATTCACAAAGTGCCTGGCTCCAGCCATTGCATACTGCAGGCAGAGAAATATCCAAATTTTCCCATACTTGGATGATTGCCTGATACATCCGGACAGTCAGGAATTGCTACTTCAGCACCTGGCATTTGTAAAAAGACTCCTATCTTAATTGGGGTAGACCTAGACCATCAACGAAAAGAAATCACAACTGGTGCCCAGTCAAAAAACTGTATTCCTGGGAGCAAGCTTGAACACAACTTCCCAGATGGCATTTGTCACTCCAGAAAAACAGGTCTATTTGATCAACTACTTCAAACAAATGGCCACCAAAACCCAGCTATCTGCAAGGAAAATACTGCAAGCCCTAGGGTTCATGGGCTCCTGCATTCTTCTAATTCCATATGCAAGACTGCATATGAGGAAACTTCATTGGTTCTTAAAAAGTCTTTGGTGCCAACATTCTCAGGACCTGGAAACAGTCATTCCTATCACACCTTATCTAAGGGTAGAGTTCCTTTGGTGGGCAGAAGCATGCAACCACAACAAGGAATTGCCTTTCACTCAGCCTCTCGCCATCCAAATCCTGACTACAGATGCATTAGACTATGCATAGGGGGCTCACATGGCAGGCAAATGCATTCGGGGCAAGTGGAGCCAAGGAAAAATCCTCTTGCACATCAATCAAAAAGAGATGTTAGCTGTACAGTATGATCTGACAGCCTTCAAATACCTAATCCTTCCAGGACAGCTGCTGATAAAAACAGACAACACCACAGTTGTGGTGCATAAACAAGCAGGGGGGAACCCATTCTTACCCGCTCTGCAGGTTAGCCATTGCCCTGTGGAACACAGCCTTGAGCAACCAAGTGCATCTACAAGCTCAATTCTTGCCAGGCAAACAGAATTCACTGGCAGACAACTTAAGCAGAAATCTTCTGGACCCACACGAATGGAAATTGGAGACCAACACCTTCAACCTTCTAATCCAGAGGTGGGGGACACCAGAGGTGGACCTCTTTCCCTCCCCCCAGAACCACCAGTTGAGCAAATTTTGCACCAGAAACCCTCACATCAGGGCCTGGAGGGTGGATGCCTTATCCTTTAAATGGGAAAATCTCTCAATTTATGCCTTTCCACCTCTGCCCCTCCTCTCAAAGGTACTACTCAAGATCAGACAGGACAGCCCAAGGGTAAATCTTATTGCCCCAGACCGGCTACACCACCAGTGGTACCCACTGTTATGCAGTCTGACAACAGTGCCACCCTGGCACTTTCATCAGGCACTTTCCCAGCTGTCTCATCAGGAAGGACAGATTTTTGCATCCACAGCTGCAAACCCTAAACCTTGCAGCCTGGTTTATCCCCTGAATACTCCACCAGCAACCCTCAGCAAACAGGTGCTGGACGTCATTCTTGAGGCCAGAAGGCCTAGTACTAAGACATCCTATGCTGGAGAGTGGAACGGATATTGTTCTTGGAATCCGTCTCAAGGAAAGGACACAGCTGTGCCCTCCTTACCTCAAATCCTTGATTATCTAGCAGAGAGGCCTATCCTTCTCCTCCATTAAGATTCATGCCTCTGCCATCTCAGCTCATTATAATATTGAGCCACCTCTATTGTCTCACCCGCTCATCAAACAGTTCCTGATAGGAGCTAACAACTTAAGGCCCCATAGCACCCACCCCTGCCTAGGACTTTAACTTTATACTGGAAAAGCTCATGCTTCCCCCTTTTGAACCTGTGGCTTCAGCAGAGTTAAAATTCCTTTCTTGGAAAACAGCCTTGCTTTTAGCCATAACCTCAACTAGAAGAGTGTCTGAGTTACAGGCACTAATGGCTGTGGAACCCTTCATTATTTTCTATGCTGACAGGGTTTCCCTCAGGACTAACCTGTCCTTTGTGCTTAAGGTGGTCTCCAGTGTGGCTCTAAACCAAGCCATCCATTTGCCAACCTTCTTCCCTAATAATCAGAATAAAGGGGAAAGGATCCTGCGCACTCATTGGACGTGCACAGACAGCTCAAGTTCTACCTTGACAGGACTAAACCTTTCAGAATCTCTAACCAGCTGCTAGTCAGCTTTGCTACAGAGGCAGACGGCAAGCCCATTTCAAAGCAAACCGTTTCCAAATGGATAGCACACTGCATCCATTTCTGCTACAAGCACCATGGAAAACCTATTCCACAGGGGATCAGAACACATTTCCACTAGGGCTACTTCCACCTCTACAGCATTTCTCAGGGGAGTCCCTATCAGGGACATTCTGGAAGCTGCAACCTGGGGTTCTGTACACACCTTCACCAAGCATTACCACTTACCTGTTTTTTCTAAATCCAGAGCTGGATTTGCTACAGCCGTCTTACAGGGCCTGCTAGCCAGCCCTAACTCCTCTTGACTGCCTCCACCCTTCCTCAGCTTTGGGACTCAACCCAAGTGTGATGTCTGCAACAGTGAAACACGAAGAACATAGTGCAGTTGTGTACTCTTACCATAAATGTAGATCTTTGAGTGTATTCACTGTTGCAGTCCTGGTTTCCCTCCCTCCAGCCCCCTGTTTTTCTCTATCCTTTCTACCTATCCTCTATATGGCCATTTTTGTATGGCGGTGGTATTTACTTTTTACTGGTGGTGGTCCACACCATATATTAGCTTCCTGTTTGGGGGGCTCCTGACATCTGGGGCAAGAAAAACTGATGTAATGGTGCCGGCTGCCTGTTTTATATCCCCTGGCGATCTGGCGCAGAAATCCAAAGACTCTGGTATTTGGGCTGACTGTGGGCTACCTGCAGGCAGATAACCCAAGTGTGATGAATACAACAGTGAATACACTTGAACATCTACATTTATGGTAAGTGTACACAACTGTACTTTCTGGATCCAAGGACAGACACATCAGCTGGAAGGAAGTCATGGTAGTATTAAAGGGCCTATTAGCCTTCCAAGAAAAATAGACCCCAGGTGTCCTATTAATCAAGACATACGATACCACAGTTATGTGGTACATAGACAGAGAGGGACACATTCTTACCCCCTGTGCCATCTAGCAATGCAAATCTGGGGAACAGCTCAGTTTATGGGCTTGCACCTAATAGCACAATACCTTCAAGGAGTTCAAAATGCTTTGGCAGACCATCTCAGCAGAAATTTGATGGACCCTCACGAGTGGCATCTGCACCCAAAAATCTTCCAGTCTATAACCCAAACATGGAGAATGCCAAAGGTTGGCCTCTTTGCGTCCAAAGAGAATGCACACCTGCAAAAATTCTGTACCAGAAGCAAACAGGAGACAGCTTGGAAAACAAATGCCTTCTTCTGTTGGACAAAGCTTTTCATTTATGCATTTCCCTCCACACCCCTTCTTCCTCAGGTTCTGCTCAAGATAAGAGAAGAGCACCCAACCTTCAATTCTTATAGCTCTGAACTAGCGCACTGCTAGACGTCCTCAAAGGATCTAGAAGGCCTAGCACCAGGAAATCCTACTCCACTTCTGCTTCATTTGAAGATCAGAACCTAGTTCCCAAATCAGCACGTTTCCAGCATCCTGGAATACGTGATTGGCCTGCTGAATCAGACAGTATCTCATTCTTTCATTAAAATCCATGCATCAGCCATCTCTGCATATGTGCCCTCTCACCCTCACTTTTTCTCCCATTTACTATTAAAGCAATTTCTTAGGGGAGTAATTCTCATTAGACCACCCAGAATGAAGCCTACTCCTCCATGAGAACTTAATATTGTGCTAGAGACACTGACCTAAAGTTCCTGACATGGAAAACAATTTTTATTCTGGCTATCACCTCAGCCAGGAGGGTTTCTGAGTTGCAGGCCCTCATAGCAGTGGAACCTTTCCTCATCTTCCACAGGGATAGGGTCTCTCTTACAAGCAGTCTGTCCTTTATGCCTAAAGTGGTCACTGACCCCTCTTTGAATCAGGTCATCCATCTCCCTACCTGCTTTCCCAATGCATAAAACAAAGGGGAGCGAGTTCTGCATTCTTTGGATGTGGACAGACAACTGTGTTTCTATCTGGGCAAGACAAAAGCTTTGAGAAAGACTGATCAGCTCTTCATTAACTTTGCCTCTAGAAAAGAAGTTAAGCCTGCCTCTAAGCAAGCTATTTCCAATGCCCACTGCATTTGTTTTTGTTATATCTCCCATGGCAAAGTGCCACCAGTAGGGATAAAATGTCATTCCACCAGGGCATCTGCTTCTTCCAGTGCCTTTCTAAAGGGTGTCCCAACCAAGGACATCTTGGAGGCTGCCACCTGGTCTTCAATGCATACATTCACCAAACAATACCACCTGGCATCCTTTTCCTGGTCTAGAGCAGGCTTTGCCACTGCTGTCCTGCAGAGCATCCTCTCTTCCCCTTAGACACCTTTCTTTCCCCTCTCAACTTTGGGAATCTTCCCAGTAGTCAGGAGTGCAACAGTGAAACACAAAGAACATAGTACAGTTGTCTACACTTACCATAAATTTAGATGTTCAAGTACATTCACTGATGCAATCTTCTTTCCCTCCCACTAAACCCCTCAGCCTACTATTTAAGTTGATTCTGTTTTGCTGCTCAGCCAAGGAACCCCTCCTTGGCTCCCTACTTATAACAGGGTCTTCTTTGGATACCTCCTATCTGCCTAGGGCTCATCTTAGTTGAAGGCAAGAAAACACTGGTGGTATGATGCAGGCTGGCTACCTTTATACCAGAACGTACTGACGTCAGTCAGGGCATCCTCCAGGCTGGGAGTTGGGAAGAATTTTCCCTGGTAGTTGGGCCGGCTGAGGGCTTCCTTGGCGGGAAATCCCAATAATCAGGACTGCAATAGTGAATACACTTCAACTTCTACATTTATTGTAAGTGTACACAGCTGTACTTTTTTGCACATATCAAGGCACTGCGTGGGACTTGGTGATTCTTCTCCAGGCATTAACTCAGTTTCCCTTTAAACATACAGCAAAAGCTGATGTAAAATTTTTGTTATGGAAAAACATTTTTCTAGTTGCAGTTAAATCTGATAGAAGAGTTTCAGAGTTGCATGCTTTATTTTGCCAGCCACCTTATATAATCTTTCACAAAGACAGGGTTTCTGATCGTACCAATCCATCCTTTCTTCTGAAAGTAGCTTCCAAATTCACCCTCAACCAGTCCATTAATTTACTAGTGTTCTTCCCAAAATTTATGGGGAATACATGCTTACGCTTTACTGGAAAAGCTCACCCAGAAACTGCCACGACTTGCTGTGAGGGAAAGATGAGTTTGCTGTTGCTTTCTTGCACTTTGTATTATATTATTGTCTTCTGTTTTGTATATTGGGATTTGTTTCTTTACACTGTTTTACTTGTATTCTCCTTTAAATTGCATATCAAAACTAGGAAAGGGACCACAGCTGTGTCTTTTGTGAGTCGCACAGAAATTAGATCAGGTCATTTAAGGAGTCGCACAGAAGTTAGAACAGGTCAATTAAGGTTATTTATCTGTGAACCGAGGGCAGAGATAGGTACTAAACCTTTTATTTAAGGAGTAAAAGGTTAGTTTGCTGTTGCACTCTTGCATTTTGTATTACTTTATTGACTGCAATGCTTAGGATATTAACCCATTTTTTCCATCTTGCCTTTAAAATCTACGGCATCTATTGGAGAGCCCATGTTCTGCCTGTCAGTAGTAATTTTAGGATTAGTGTTTTGTTTTCTCCTGGTGAGAGCAGCAGCACTAGGACATTATTTCGTGGAGACTGCTGATCACTGGGAAAGTGTAATGACTGCGTCATAGGTGACAGCTTGGAATTTATGCTTATATTCTGCTCCTGGTTAGAGAAGGAGCAAAGTGCATTGATTCTTGACCATTTTTGCTTGGGCATTGAGTGTCTGTTCTTCATGTTCCTAATTGGTCTGGTTGTTATTCAAGGCATCTGCCAGGAAAAGGTCTCAACAAGCTTACAGACCCTTGCATCGTCTGGGACAAGACTGTGGATCACCAAACATGTTTTGTCCTGCTTCTCTTCTTGGGATTGGTGCTAATGTTTTGGTTTTGGTGTGAGAAGTAAAGGAGCATTGTATCCTAGCAGAGTGAATCTGTGGTGAAACCAGCACTCGTAGTAACCAGGCAGTAGCCATTCACTTGACTCCCCTCTTTTCATCTTTCTTGACAAGCTAATTCTTTGTTTTCAGTAAGTACTGCTTGATTTTTTTCTAGCTTCAAAATATCTGCCTAAATACTTCATCCTGAAAATTTCAGGGTCTACCTTTTAGTTTCCCCTCAAGTGCTTGGCTGTGCCCTGTATAAACACAGACATATTGAGTGACATTTTTCCTGTAAAAGCATGATTGAAGTTTCACCTATACCTAGTTGCACACAGGACAACTAGTTTGCAGTGACAAGCATTGTCCCTAGTGTTGCAAACCAGATACTCCTGACACTGCTTCATATTCTCACTCCAACTGTATAATTAATAAAAAGGGTCTGTTGCCTTGGATATGAACTTTCCCACCATCTCCGTTACCAGCTTGGTGGATATGGGCTTTCTGAAGCAATGTAGAAATTCCCTCATGTTTACTCACAACCAGTTAATTCTCAAACAAAAAACAACAAGAAATGCCACAAGCCACGAACAAACTCCTTCCAATGAATGTAAAGACCAGGTAATCCACGACTAACCCAAAAGTTTGGTTAACGCTTTTATTCACCAACATAAAAAAACATGCGTTTTCGTCCTAACCAAAGGACTTCATCAGACAAACACCATAAAATCCATTCAACTTAAATACTTCCCCTAACTACTAAATTAGTTTGGAAACCAATGAGTTCCTAATTATAGAATTCAAATGAACAAATCACATTGCCTTATTCTTTCATATTAATGTCTTCCTTTTAAAGTGTCTTGTGCTTTACTCAGTATTAACCTACATACAATTCAGGTTTCTTTCTAAATATGTAATTCCAATGAAATAAATAAATAAATAAATAGTTAGTTTAAAAACCTCCATACTAAAACATTATTTGTTAAAAAGTTAAAAGTTTAGAATTGATATTATGTTTCCAAGAACAGTGAGACCAACACATTAAATGTTTATTTTAGCAAATTCACCTTAGCTTGTCTTGTGTATGTATGTGTGTGCTTACCCCCTCTAGTGTCCATATATAGCAATTGCTTAGGCTTTTAATCAAATATTGTTAGCTCTTAATTTTAAAAGTGAAGAAATGGATATAAACTCATTCATGCCAGGCCTCGTACTAGCATCGAGGTTAACCTGCCACCAAAGTTCTTTGCTTTCTAAAATTTCTTCCCATAAACCACCTCTTATGTCAGGTTTGATTTGATCCAAGACAAAGAATACATATTTAAATTCAGAACAATTGATGGAATGTTTAAAAAGTGCATTTGTACATTTCCCTTTTTTAATATCGTATATATGTTCATATATCCTTCTTTTTAAATGTCTCTCTGTCTTCCCCACATATAAAAGGATTGACATTTCTGACATATAACAAGATATATAACTCCTTTGCTATCACAGTTATAATAATTGTTACTGTTTAACCATCTCTTTCTGCTCTCAATGTATACTTCGCCCTTATTGATAATATATGGGCACTGCGGACACCTACCACACTTGAATGTTCCTATTTTATTACCATCTCCATGTTGTTTGATATTTATTTTCCTTTCTAATATATTCTTTATGTTCCTTGAATTTTTATAAACTATTTTTGGTTGTATGTTTATAACTTCATCTATATCAGTCAAGATGGAGAATTTATTCCATTCCATACCTAAAAATTCTTTCATCTTTTTATTGGAAACATTATATTCCACCACCAAACTTTTGGTATATCCTTCACACTTTTTGTTGTTGTGATTGTTGTGATTATTGTTCCCCCTGCCCCCAAGGTTAAAATTTTCATTTCCCTTCTCTAAAATAGGCTTGAATCTATCATTCCTACCTCTTTTGACTTCTTCCCATATATTACAAACGAAGTCCTTGGGATATCCACGTTCTAAAAACATTTTCTCCAACTTTTTACATTCCTGTTCAAAATCAACATCTAAACTAGTCATTCTTGACCCCCTTACATATTGCCCTTTTACAATATTTCTTTTACTATGCAGGGGGTGAGAACTGTCATAGTGTAAAAATGAGTTCACATAAGTTTCCTTTCTAAAAACCTTAGTTTCGAACTTCCCATTCCTCTTATATACTTCAACGTCCAAATATTGGAGTGTTTCATTATTGATAGAATGTGTAAATTTTTAAAAAACTTGTTGTCCCACCAATATATTCCATAAATTCCAGGAATCTTGCATGCCTCCCTACCCAAAAAATGACAATGTCATCCAAAAACCTATGATAAATCAACCAATGTTTTTTATATTCTGAATTGAGTATATAACTTTCCTCCCATTTTGACAACACAATATTGGCATAAGTAGGGGCACATGCAGCTCCCATGGAAGCCCCGGCTTTTTGCTGATAAAATTCACCTTCAAAAGTTAGGAAATTGTATTTCAAAACTGCATCCATAAATGCAACACTAGCTATTTTGTCATTATGGCAAAGAGTCGTGTCATTGAAAACACTCTCCTCGAACATCTCCATCCCTTCCACATGAGGGATGCAACTGAATAGGTCAATAATGTCAATGGTGACAAACATCATTTCTTCCTTGTACATCTCAGGTTTTAATTTACTCAAGAAGTCCCAAGAATCCTTGAGAATAACCTGGTTGTTCACCCAAATGTGTTTTGTCTTAGTGTCCACAAATTTAGCTAAGGGTACGGTTTTAGCACCCTCTGCAGACACTATGGGTCTCAGGGGGGGGTTACACATATTTTTATGGATTTTTGGTATCCCGAATATTGTAGCCATTCTTGGTTTACTAACTTCCAAATACTTCAATATTTTGTTGTCAATGACTCCCTCGACCAATAAATCCTGTAATAAATTGTCTATTCGCTTGTAAGCGATATTGATCTCATTTAGGGATACTACTGTGTATGTTTTCTCATTCCCCAAAATGACATTCATCTTGCCGTCATACATCATTTTATCCATTATAACTATCCCCCCTCCCTTGTCAGGTTTCATAACTCTGAGAAGTGGATTTCTGCTTAAATCATTTAGCACAACTTTTTCTTCCTTACTTAGGTTATGATTGACCCAAACTTTATTACTTTTCTTTCTAACCCCATCGACCAAAACCTTCTCAAAATCTTTTAGCTGTGGTAGTAAAGGGGGGTTGTAAATGGATTTTCTAGTTAACACGAGTTCTTTCCCTGTTTCTCTATTCAGTCCCGCTCTTGAGGCCATAATTTCTAGATTAATTTTCCTTATAAACAACTTAATGTCAAGGATAGTTCGCGTGTAGTCTCCTTTAGTAGTAGGTATGAATTTCAACCCTTTACTTAGAAGGGAAAAATGTGGAATAGTTAAATTAGTTTCACTAAAATTATAAATACTAAAATCATTATGGGTATACTTAATATGGTCTCCCTCTATTGAAACATTGTTTAAACAGTCACTAATGATGTTAATATTACCAGGCTGGAGGGTATTGTCCATTAGTATCTCCCTCTTCCTCTTCTCCCCCCCCCCCAATTCTGAACCCCCCCCCCTTAATTGGGTCTCTAGCTCATTAGTCCCCCCATGTTCTAATGGTGGAAATTCTTGATTAAATAATTCTTTTTCCCATTCAACTTCTCTCCTATTACCATACCATTCTTTATTTTTAAAAAAATTATTGTTCCATTTCTTCTTTGTAACACCTGAATTGTAACCTTGATTAGAAGGTTTAGGATAACTGATACTATTTTCATACTCATAAATATCCCTGTTTAATTTTCCTATTTTACGTTGTATAATGTTCTCACATTCCACATCAATATCCCTCCTAATATTGAAATATATATCTCTTTCCTCTCTAATACTGAAAATTAAATCAGATTTTATATTTTTATCCAGTTCATCTATTTCTTTCCCCAACTCACATTGTTTACGCTCATTTTCCTCAATAATGACTTTTATAATTTCCAAACCACAGTTGTTAAACACATTCAGTAAACTCTTGTGAAATTGTGAGCCTATAGTTACATTATTAGGGTATTTATAAACCCTCAAACCTTTAGGGACTATTTCCCTTCTCAGACACTCCTTTAAATATGCATTTTCAACACTAAAATTCCTAAATTTCATCATACAGTTGTGTAACTTTTCTATTTTAGTCAAATACGTACTGCCATCCCCATGGCCATAATCATGTCTTTTGTTGTTATCAGCGTTATTGAAAAGAAAGTCTTTTTTAAGCCATTCTTCAATTGTTATATTGACTTCTTTATTACTGGAAACAGTACCTTTTTGTGAAACCCCAGGTGGATTTCTTTTGGGTTTAGCCCCAAGCTCAAGCACACTGTCTCCTCCCATGTCCGAACTATTAATTCCTTCCTCAAAAATCCTCGGTGTTTGTAAAGGATTAAAGTCAGTTCTAGCGATGTCATCAGGGTCACCGGCTCCTCCAGGATCGCCAATGAGCTCCCTTTTTCTTTTTCCTTTTGGTCTCTCGATTTCTTGAATCCCATCGCTTGCCGCAGTTGCACGCTTCGTCTCAGTCAGAAGGTTCACGCAAAGACGCGTGAGCAAGTCCAAAAGCTCCGTGAGCTGCCCAATTAATCTCCTGGTCTGCCCAGCTTCTTCCTGGTTGTCAGCACTCATGCTCCCACACAAGCTGTGCCGCTAAGGAGAAAGTCCGATGGCAACCTCTAAAACCAACAGATAAATCCAACAAAGTAGGCAGTTCCCAAAACTAATAAAAAACAACAAGAAATGCCACAAGCCACGAACAAACTCCTTCCAATGAATGTAAAGACCAGGTAATCCACGACTAACCCAAAAGTTTGGTTAACGCTTTTATTCACCAACATAAAAAAAACATGCGTTTTCGTCCTAACCAAAGGACTTCATCAGAAAAACACCATAAAATCCATTAAACTTAAATACTTCCCCTAACTACTAAATTAGTTTGGAAACCAATGAGTTCCTAATTATAGAATTCAAATGAACAAATCACATTGCCTTATTATAGAGAAGGGAAATGAAAATTTTAACCTTGGGGGCAGGGGGAACAATAATCACAACAATCACAACAAAAAGTGTGAAGGATATACCAAAAGTTTGGTGGTGGAATATAATGTTTCCAATAAAAAGATGAAAGAATTTTTAGGTATGGAATGGAATAAATTCTCCATCTTGACTGATATAGATGAAGTTGTAAACATACAACCAAAAATAGTTTATAAAAATTCAACGAACATAAAGAATATATTAGAAAGGAAAATAAATATCAAACAACATGGAGATGGTAATAAAATAGGAACATTCAAGTGTGGTAGGTGTCCGCAGTGCCCATATATTATCAATAAGCGGGAAGTATACATTGAGAGCAGAAAGAGATGGTTAAACAGTAACAATTATTATAACTGTGATAGCAAAGGAGTTATATATCTTGTTATATGTCAGAAATGTCAATCCTTTTATGTGGGGAAGACAGAGAGACATTTAAAAAGAAGGATATATGAACATATATACGATATTAAAAAAGGGAAATGTACAAATGCACTTTTTAAACATTCCATCAATTGTTCTGAATTTAAATATGTATTCTTTGTCTTGGATCAAATCAAACCTGACATAAGAGGTGGTTTATGGGAAGAAATTTTAGAAAGCAAAGAACTTTGGTGGCAGGTTAACCTCGATGCTAGTACGAGGCCTGGCATGAATGAGTTTATATCCATTTCTTCACTTTTAAAATTAAGAGCTAACAATATTTGATTAAAAGCCTAAGCAATTGCTATATATGGACACTAGAGGGGGTAAGCACACACACATACATACACAAGACAAGCTAGGGAGAATTTGATAAAATAAACATTTAATGTGTTGGTCTCACTGTTCTTGGAAACATAATATCAATTCTAAACTTTTAACTTTTTAACAAATAATGTTTTAGTATGGAGGTTTTTAAACTAACTATTTATTTATTTATTTATTTATTTCATTGGAATTACATATTTAGAAAGAAACCTGAATTGTATGTAGGTTAATACTGAGTAAAGCACAAGACACTTTAAAAGGAAGACATTAATATGAAAGAATAAGGCAATGTGATTTGTTCATTTGAATTCTATAATTAGGAACTCATTGGTTTCCAAACTAATTTAGTAGTTAGGGGACGTATTTAAGTTGAATGGATTTTATGGTGTTTGTCTGATGAAGTTCTTTGGTTAGGACGAAAACGCATGTTTTTTTATGTTGGTGAATAAAAGCGTTAACCAAACTTTTGGGTTAGTCGTGGATTACCTGGTCTTTACATTCATTGGAAGGAGTTTGTTCGTGGCTTGTGGCATTTCTTGTTGTTTTTTATTAGTTTTGGGAACTGCCTACTTTGTTGGATTTATCTATTAATTCTCAAACAAACTGATATAGTGTGTGAGAGATGTATTTCCACAATGTCAGTGGAGACAAAGCTCTCGCATAAAAGTACTCCAAATATCAATAAGGTTGTCAGTAGTGCACACGCTGCACCCATCACACCCAATTTAAAGCAGACATGTAGACCCACATATGCTAAGGCACTTAAATGTAATCTTCCGAAACCCCAAAGACCTCCTAGATGGAGTACACATAACAAATACCCTTTGCAGCACTTTTTCAAACAACACCCATGTCAACACATGCAGCCACATCTCATGGAGCCTGTACTTCTAAGCCCATAAGGCAAGCCACCATACAATCCAGCATTCTCTTCATTTGAGACACTACAGTGAGACACACTGATGTCCCTCTCACCAGGCTGAATAAGGAGAAAGTCACAGTCAGTGGCTTATCAGGGTCTAGGAATCCACTACATTATGCATACAGAGTCAGGTCATTGGACCTCAAGTGCCAGTATGACTCGTCATAGTCCATGTGGGTGTAAATGACCTGAGACGTACCTTCTTAGACTGTATGAAGAGAGACATCATGGAGCTCTCGGAATGTGTGTCCCAGGCTGGTATGTGCACAGTATTGAGCAACATTTTATCTTCTCCTAGGATGATGCCACAGTACAAACAAAAGATGACGGACTTTAATTGGTGTAGTTTATGGTGTCATTCTAAGGGGGTGCAATATTTGTCAGCATGGAAGGAGATGGGCATCAGACCATGCTGCTTTGCCAGGGATGGTCTGCACCTCTCCCCTCTAGGCTTTCGAATATTGGCTAAAACATTGTCTTCCCCCATAGTGCTTTTTTTAGACAATGCCAAACAAAGTTCTTCAGACATAGCAAATCATAACCAAGAAAATCTAAAGTTATTACTGCTCAGTGCTAGGAGTCTAAATTAAGAACTCCACTCCCTAGAAGCTGTCTTCACCCTAGAGAATGCTGACATCTGTACAGTCACTGAGTTATGGTTCAAAGCTGCAGAGAGCACACCAACAGTGTAAGGTTTGTAATGACTTTCACACATTTAGACCAGCTAGTAGACAGACAGGGACTAAAGGTGGAGGTGTTTCGAATTGCATCAAAAATAAATATACCTCAAGGCTAGTCAAACAGCACAGTGCACTTGAACTACTCCAGTCACTACAGGCAAAATCCACATCCCCTTCTATGACCCAGGAAAACCATACTATATATTTAAACTTACTGGAAACACTCAACATCCAACCCAGTTATTCATAGATGACTTTAATTACCTCACTGTTAACTAGGAATCCTACACAACACCAAACGTACATGCACAGAGATTCCTAGATTTTGTAAACACAAACTCCCTGGACCAGATTGTCTATACACCAACCAAGGGTGCAGCCATACAGGGTCTGGACCTCACTAATCTGGGAAAGTACTTGACATCCCTTAGTGTAAAGTCCGATCAAAAAATGGTATCCTTTGAAGTAAAAATAAAACCTGGACCCCCAGCTAACACTGGAATATTCAGGAATTACTCTAAGGCTAACTTCCTGCTGTTAAGCGATAACCTGGCAAAATTTCAAGCCCCCATAAACCCTGAGAACACTGTTGCTTATGCAGAACTGTTCACAGAAATGCTATGCAAGCATGTTAGTAGCTGCATAGAGGCAGGCTGTACCCATCAGGAAAAAATACAGAACTAACTCAAAAAACAAGCCACCCTGTTGGAATCACAAAATCAATAGGATGTATAACAGAAGGAAGAAAATCATGACAAAAATTAGGAGGTGCAGCATCCAGCAGGATAAAATTGCTCTCATCAAACTAAATAAATAAATCAGAGGACTTTATAGTAAACCCCCAGACACTGGGCCCAACCCATTTGGTTGCATCAAGGGTAGGTCATGCCTACTCAATCTGGTGGACATCTTTGAGAAGGTCACCAAGGCAATGGATGAGGGTAAAATGGTTCATACTGCCTGGCCAATGCATTTAATGTAATACCTCACTCTGGCATTGTTGACAAACCCAAGAGGTTAGGTACAAACCCGTATGTTACCCAGTGGATAGCCATATGGCTCACAGACAGGACCCAGGAAGTTAGAATAGGGGAGTCCACCTCTACAAAGAGCCAGTCAAAAGTGGAGTCCCTCAGGGATTGATCTTTGGTTCTCTCCTTTTTTGGTATTTACTTTTCTGAAGTCAAGACCAATGTCAGTGGTGTCTGTGTGACTAAATCTGCAGACGATTGCAAATTAGGAGCTGTCATTTAATCCCGCACTGACACACATGTTCTCTAGGAAGGGGTGAAACAGACAAAAAAATGGTGTTAGATCCATGGACTAAATCTAAATGCCAAGAAAGCATAAGTGTATCTTTTTGGAAGTCATCCACCCCTGGTAACAGTCATATTGACAACACACCCCTTAGAGCTTGCCCAGTAGTCAGGGACTTAGGGGCATACATAGACAGTAATCTAGCCTTTGACCATCATGTGTCTACAGTAGTGAGGAAATGATTTTGTGTCGTGCAACTTATAAACAGAGATAATGGTATCTAGGGCAAGAAAGTCATTGTTCCAATGTATTTGGCATTCATCAGACCTGTCATTGAGTACAATGTCCCCTTTGGTATGTACCTAACCATGCATATCCAACAAATGGAATGTCCGCAGAGGTTCCTCACTAAATGAGTACAGGGTGTAAGTAAAATATCCTTTGTAGCCCACCTCAGGGCCCTATTCCTGTATTCTGTCTCCTACAGACTGTTGATGGGAGATGTATGCCTGCCATTCAGGGCATTGCCAGACCCCACTCTGATGGACTTCTTGCATATCCACAAAACAAGCAGTACCAGAATTACCCATTCTAAATGTTTAAAGCTTGTCTGTGATATAAATAGGACCTGCTGGAGAGACAAGTATGTATCCCAGCGACTACCCTGACTCTGGAACAGGCTAACCATGCATATGAAGCAGAGTTCCTCCCTAACCCAATTCAAGTGCGACTTGGACAGTTGGATTGGGAACAGAAACTTCATCCCTGGCTTGGCACTTAAGTCTCTAATGGACACTGGCAAGTCTGTAAATGGTTCATCTCCCAGGCCTCTGCTTGCACTTATCAAGGGTACCAGAACTCAGAGATTTGGGATGCATGGCTAGGCTTAAAAAGGCGCTTGTGGTCGCTAGCCTAGTAAACACATGTGAACCTGTGTGTCTATTTATTGGATGTACACAGGCAGGTGAGATTCTGTCTCCAGAGAAAAAAGTTTTCAGGAAATCGGACCAATTATTTATTTCATTTTCAAAAGCTAATTTGGGACAATTTTTGTCTAAAGTTACATGAGCATGATTGCTCCCTGAATGTATTTTTATGCTTATAAACACAAGGGTTTGTCTTTACCAAGATCAGCACAAGCTTATTCTGCAAGTTAAATCTGTGCTTCTTCCGCCTTCTTATCCAGAACTTCTGTAGATTACATCTGTGCTGCTGCTTGGTCCAATGCTCATACCTTCATAACTCATTACAATTGGACATAATTTCTAGGAACACTGCAATGTTTGGTTCTGCCATACCCTGGAATATCTGCCCATAACCATTCTGGGTTGCTACTAGCTGAAGATTCTGTCCCAAAGGGTGAGGAATGGACGGGAAAGACATAATCAGATACAAAAGTTATGTACTCGCCATAATGATGCATCTGTATTGTTTGTTTTCATCCTTCCTTAACCTGTCCCTCCTTTCTCCTTTTTTCTGGAAGATTGTCTGTATGGTCTCCTGGTATGACCTGGAGATGTTTCCCCTTTGGTCTTTCCCTCTCTTAGCTCAACATACCTATCCTGTCATTTCTAGACATGTATAGAATTTTCCTTTCTATATGCTAAAGGGGCAGACTCAATCTAAAGTAATCTGTAAGGGGAGGAGGTTGAGCTTCAGATCCAAATTCTGAGAAGTGGCCAGAGTCAAATCCGAAACCCAAAGGTTGAAGGAAGGATAAAAACAGACAGCAGAGATGCATATTTATGGTGAGTACGTAACTTTGTTTCTGTTTCAAGTGAAGGGTGCACTATTGAGCATTGCTAGGAATAAATGAATGAATGCATCTGATGTCATTTTCATTCGTTCCCCAGGTGTTTGGTTCAAATCTGACTTGAGCACTTCTTCCAGCTCGTGGCACGCTGAAACTCTCAAGCTCCTCCCTTACCCATAATGTTCTAGTTACCTAACATACTTCAAATCTTGTTTGCCACCTTAAAGTATGGACGTGGTCACTGTATGCTGTTGACTGTAGCAACTTGTTTGCGAGTTAAAATTTTATTACTTGTATAACTTTATAGTCTTTAAAATACTTCAGTCTCTTTAGTCCTGTCTTTCCTCCCATATATTCCACTTTCCACTTTTACTGCTTAAAATGTTATACTTTTACTTGTGTATTTCTTGATTGCCATCACTGGTATTTATTTATTGTACTTTAAAGTACCTCTTTAATTACCATAGATGGTATTATTTTTCCATCTTGTCCTTTATTTAAAAAATATTCATTCATTATTATCATATTATTCATATTCATATTTTATTATATTATTCATATTTTCTTTCTTAAAAAAAACAATGTCTGAGAAGCCTTCTGGTTTTAAAAGTGTAGAGCCTGAGGCCATAAAATTCTGTTATCTGATACACACACAGTGTGTGTCTACTGTTTAGGCCCAGAACACCTTTTTGGTAAATGTGACATTTGCAAGGCCTTCAATACAAGAGCCTTTATTTGGAAAAACAAGTTAATTTTAAGAGGTTTGCTCCCCTCTGAATCTGCATCTACATCTACATCATCTGGGGCTCAAACCCCTCCAAAAACCTGACAAGAAGGGAAATTCCCTTCATAAAGAATTGAGAAAATATTCCCTAGATCCAAGTACATCTTCGGCTCCAGTATCTGAACCTCCCTGTAAAGTACCTAAACTGTCCGATCCGATCTATTTGGATCTGAAATCTCGAATAGAAAAATCCTGTTGGATCCAATTGCTGCAAATGGTCCAAAATCCTGTCCCTTCTCACATCTCTTCCCCTTTTTTGGAATGGTCACCGAGACATCATCACTCCAGTCCATATTCAGCAGCATCCTCTATATGATCTTCCAAACGTCTGGCCAAAGCTGTTGTGGACAGGATGATGAGGAAATTCCTTTTGACACAGATTCAAGTGGGAGTCCTTTATCAGTACTACTCCCCAGTTATTGGCTTCTTCTCCAATCCGACCGGATCCGAAGATTCCAGAGTCATCTGCATCTTATCTGAAGATACTGGTATCTTTGACACCGGTGGCATCTTTGAGTGGACTGAACCAGATGACTGTTGGAGACATAGTGTCTGCACCAGATTCTGGTTGTTGGAGTTGACTTTGAAGCTGTTGCAGCCATCTCTGCCCCTTGTGGCTTCTGTGCTTGGTAGCTTAGCTTCTACTCCCTCATTGAGCAAGCTCCCTTTGAGGTGGAGGGAGCCTATGGTCCATAAGCATGTCTTATCAGAGCCGTTGGTTTCCTTCTGTCTGAGGCATTCTGCTTTTGAGGTAGTGGAGAGAGCTTTCCGTGTTCCAAGAGTTTGGACTTCTCTCCTCTTTTCGACTCTGACTATCCAACTTCATTCGACTTTGCATCTAGAGTCTCAACCAGCTATGTCACTGGGACAGCCAGCCCAAACTAGTCCCCAGAACACCCAACAGGGTATATTAATAATTTCTGACACCTCTCCAGAGCATCCCACTGAAGAAGTTCCTAGGAAAAGAAAGTGTAAAAGGAAGCAGTTAAACTCTCCACAAGAGTGTGTCACAGAAGATACTGACTTTGATGAGGGGGAAAGGTGCCCAAGATCAACACCTAATGACATCTGATTTGGAGACGTCCTAGAACTCCTAAAGCAAAAGGGATGGTTGGTGGTCTGGCAGTCTTTCCTGAGAGGAGCCAGTATTCCTGGAGCCTTTTGGAGCTGGCCCGTCTACCTCCTGGGTGACTCCACCCACTGATGAGCTCATTAATTTGGTCCCTTGACAGGTGTGGAAGGAGCCTGACACCATGAAGCACATCCCCAAAAGACCAGGGAGGATCCTGGCAGCGCTGATTGATTACTCTGCTGGCTATCTAATAGTGTGAGTTAGCAGTATGGGCTGGCTAGTGGATCAATGAAAAGTGAAGTAAGGAAGGTGACTATATCATATAAATTTGTGATGGCTGTTTGAGTTTAATGTTTTTAGTGCACAATTGAATTACGTGTCCTTATGGTTGTGATAAAGCTGGAGTTATATAGTCATAGATACTGCGATTGATACCAACTGGGTAAACAGTGAAATACAGAGATGATTTCTGATCGTATAGATTTGACATAAAAAGCAGGGGAATGACTATGTTGATTTTTTCTTTATTTTAAATTATATATTAATTGACTTATTGCTAAGACAAACTGATTTTGAAAAGTAAAGAATTAAACTTGAATGTGTACTGGTTTATGAAAATGAATGTAGGAGTACTAAATGGAAATCTAGATTGATAAACTAGACATCCTTCTTTGACTTCCAAAGATTTTTTAAAACCATTATAATAATTACTGCAACATGATTTCATTAATACCATGAAAGGATGAATGGATAATACTTGGGAGTGATGGGGATGATGAAGGTTTTCCTGGCACTTAATTGCCATAGGGGAAAAGGTTAGCCATTACCTTGTAGCTGTGTAATGGAGCCTAAGATTTAAAAGATGTGACACTGTGAAATACAGTGTTGATGAAGAGATTCAATGACATCAGGTTAAACGACATACATTATTAGTAGGACATGGTAGGGTGACATACAGGATATACCGACAGAGAGGAAATGTAATATTAATTTTATTTGTTTTTTCCCTGATAATGTAAAGAGGGAGCATTTTAAGTTGGTGTCCACTTACTTAAATAGTTCTGAAAGTTTTATTTTACCATATTTTTATTTCAAGATTAAGTAAAGGGTTGTTATTATTAAGCTGTATTTAAAGATGAATGTTTCTTAGATTAATCTCTAGGATGGTATTCGGAGAGATTCACAGTTCCACAGTTCAGCAGTATATAACAAAGATGTTGCAACGCAATGACCTGATGCTACTTAGCTATGTGTTATGCCTAGAATAATAGTACTGATGTTCCAGGAAAAGGGCTGCATAGCAAATTAGCGCAGCTGCATTCCTGGCAGAGGTCATGCTATTAAACTGTGGCAAAGTGACCACATTATAGGTGGTCGCATGGAGTGTGTGTCAGGACTAGTAAGGCAGCATACCAGGGACAGTAAGTGTTGACATGCATTGAGAAGTACTTTACAGTTGCAAAATGGCCACAGTGAGCAACCCATAGAGGGCCAGCACATCAAAGTTTCAACTCAGCTCATCATATAAATTGAGGAGGAAAGAGAAAGATAAGATAGGCAGAGATAAGGAAGAAAACGTTAGTGGAGCACACACAGGGGCATCTTGAAGGAATAACTCATGGGAGGAGTTTTAAGTTTTTTAATGGACTGGTGCTAATTTTACTTTTTGCATAGAAAAGGATTGATTGATACCGTACCAAAGAGCTTGGGTGGAAAGGAATGAGAAATTGGAAATGGTATCGGAGGCAGAAAATAAACATAAAACTGAGAGAAAGAGAGAGTACAGACACAAAAGGCAAGTAATAGTGGAGAAACATAGAGGGAAGACTGGACCATAGACAATGTATGGGGAGCAAAATACAAAGAATGAGTCCGTTATGATGGAGGATAAGGTGGGGTACAGAAGTCATGTGTGTCAGGAAAGCTCATCCAGACATCAGTCAGCTTTGTGGCTGACATCATGGGCTCTCTTCAGCAGGGTTACTTTTGTCCCCCTGGCAGACAAGCAGGTCTGGTGACTGCTGGTGATCCAGCACCAAGCAAATCTGCTGGAGCAGACCCAGGTGTCCACTGCCATATCCTGTTCTGCACTACAGCTGAACCTACAAGAAACCAGACACAAAACTAGAAAAAGTACAGTACATTAGAATAATTGTGTAAAACAGATTTATGCAACAGTAGCGGAGATAGTATGCATACCACACTGCATGGTCAGCTTGTCATATATTTTTAGACAGATATTCCTTTTGAAAACAATCTTCTCAATGACTGTAATGGCAAATAGAGACTATTCATTATGTCCCTGCCAAAAGAAGGCAAGGAAAGTAACAGGCAGTAGCCAAGAAGTACACTGCAAAATCCTATAAAAAGTGCTTACTGTAGAATGTTGGCTCACTGTTGCTAACCTCTGCTTCCCACTTGCATACCAGGCTGGAGTTTTGACTCTGCAGGTTGCTATATGGATGTCTGCAGTGCCTGCCAGAGTTGGTGATGTCAGTTGCATTACTCACCTTCCTGGCAAGCTGGTGGCAGAAATCAGTCCTGTATAAGGGCCATCATAATGGCCCAGCAAGCGCTCCTCATAATGCATGTGCAGCATATACAAAAAAAAATGCAGTATTTTGGCTGTACCAGACAGGAGCCCTGCTAAAGTATATGGCTGTAGAGGTCATGTCCATTCAGTGGGTCAGGATAGGGAGCAATGCAGTAGACGTGTGCACAAAGTTACACATTATTGACACCACATGCTTAACTTCATCGGGCAGTAAGGGTATGCTGTTAATAGTATCACTAGAGCAGGCTGGCACCACTATAAGTTTTGCCATGCCTGTACACGAGCTTAGTGTGCATATGCCCTTTTTGCCTGGAAACAAGCAGGACCAGGCACATTAGCACTGATTTGGGGTGATAATGCAACCCTTTATGGTGGTGATTTGGAGGTCATTGTGCTAAGTTACCTCAGTATCATATTCACCATGCTACAAGGCTCATTATAGCTCAATAAAAAGTGCAGTAATCTTATTGTTGGAGACAGCATTAAGAAGCACAAATCTGAAATAGGTATACAATGTGGAAGAAATTGTACTATGATGTAGGCACAGAGACAAAAGATAAAGCAGCTGGTAGTGTACTCCACCTGAGAGTTGGTGCAGAAAGTTAAGGCTGTTAGCTGTAGTTCCTGTGGTACAGAGTTTGATTTCCTCAGCCCTCATTTGCCTGCTGTTAACACCTTGAGCAAGTCACTTAACCAGGTACTTCTCCTGGGTCGCCCATGGAAAGGGATTGTGTGCCTGGTGGGCCCACCTGGTTAAAAAGTGGATATTATTATTTATTATTGTTGTTATTATTATTATTATTATTATTATTACTACTGCTACTTCAGCACTGCATTGAGCATACATGGTATGTAGAAGCATCAGGGATAGATAGAACGGAGTAGATTGTGTAAGAACATAGCACAGGAGTATGACATGATGCTGTCTGGTTGTGTGTGGGGGGTATCTCACTTTGGCAGGAAACACTGCACAAAAGCATGAGGAGTTAATAACCTGGAATGGAGGGGAGCTCACCCTGACAGAGAAGTATCACATGTGCATGACAGGTTTTTGTCTAGCTTGGGGGTTGGGGCTTATCCTGATAGACATCACAGCATGTTGGCATGTCATGTCACTGTCCAGCTAGAGATCACACTGTGGCCTATGCACACAGACTGCAAGACATGCTACAGGGGAAACATTGCATGGCCATATGTAGAGAGGGAGGTAAGGCACATGATGTGCCCAGAACTACTGGATGTCAGTACAGTGCTGCAAGAAGGTTGACTGTGCTAATATGGCCATTGCTGTTGTCAGTATGGCATAAGGTGGGAATAATCACAGCACATTGGTAGACAGGTATGTGGCTACCAAGTGGAGTCAGAAGGAGAGTGCTGAAACATATAGGGTATTCCAAAGGCAGCCACACACACACACACACTGAACAAATGTGTGGCTCACAAGTGTATACCAACAGAATGGTGGCTGGTCTTCTGTTCCCCATTCCCAAGGTTTGTTAGTACTACTTGAGACTTTCGGAGCTGTCTCAGCTATGGCTTGGGTAGTCGCCCCACTGGATGAGAAGGTAGATCTGATCTCCCACTGGCTTGAAAGGATCTGGATGTCATGGAGCCCATCCCCAAATTCCCTGACACATATTTTGTTGCACCAAAAGATAGGGCTGATTGGACGCTGTGGTTGCAGCAGCCACCAAGACCTCGTGAAACATCCCCTTAATAGAGAATCTAGGATATTGGGTAGATTTGGGAAGCATGTTTACGCCTCTGCGACCTTTGCTTTCAGGTTTCTGAATTGTCTGACAAACATGTAAAGATTTTGGAGGGAACTGATAAAGCAGTTTTCTGAGGTCCATGTCTGCAGAGGAAAAGACAACAGTTTCTTTGCAGCTGGCCATTCTCCAGTGTTTGTCTAATGTTTCCATTCATGAGACTGATTTTCATGCCTTAGAGGGAGCATCTAGAGCTGTAGGTTCAGGAATAACCATTAGATGGCACACCTGGATGCGCTTTTATGATTATTTGGAGCTGTTTAAGTCTTCTTTCATCAATGCCCCCTTTGATGGATCCAGTTTATTAGGTCCTAAGGTGAAGGTGATTCTCAGTAGGAGTGGACAGAATGGGAAGATTTTTTTCTGCCATAGGAATTTGTTTCTGTATCCTTCAAAGGACTTTCTCTCGACACCAGAGAGGTGGCAGAAACATGTGTTTCAGAAAGATGCAAAGTTCTTAGCAAGAATCCTATGGAGAAAGATTCCCTCTCGACAGAGGTGGGAATTTTAATGGAAGACACTGCTCCTGTGACAGAGGTGGCCTGCAACACCAGGGATTCAGAGCTCCTTTCTCAGAGAAGTGCTTTCAGCATCCCTGAAGGGTTACCCAACTGCTGCACTCTGGAGATAGTCAGGAGACTCTTATCCCTGCACCCACAAGCCTGGATAGCCATTACCAAAGATGCGCGAGTACAGCATTATAATATCAAGAGGTTATTACACATTATTTTCCCTTCTCCCTCCAGAATACAGTGAAAGAAGTCCTGACATTCCACCCAGTCAGAAGAAAGCCACAGCAATAGAAATACAAAAGCTGCTGGAGAAGAGAGTTATCCAACTGGTCCCAGCAGACCAACGTGGATCCACAACCTACCTTTTAGTGCTATAGAATGCAAGGCACCCAAGACCAAATCCAATGGTCATTTTCATTCATTCCTCAATTGATGGGCTTGAATCCGAAACTCAGATCTGACTCAGCCACTTCTACCAGATCATCAGATCCTAGAACTCTTGAACTCCTCCCTTTACTCATAATGCCCCACTAGCCTAACATACCTGAGATCTCTTTTGCTGCCATTGGGTATCAGATGTGGATTCTTTAGCTCTTGACTATTTATTGGATATTATCCATCTTTCTCTTGTGTAGTGAGTCAGTTAATTTTTTCTTGCACCTTTCTTCTTCCTCCCTCCCATAATTCAGTGAATTGTTATTCTTTTCTATTTTTTCAGCTACTGTTTGGTACTTCTCTCTGTATCATTGTTGGTATATCTCTGTACTCTTCTGATTGCTCTTTCTACCATTGCTGATGGTTTTTCCTTTCTTTCCTTTTACTTTATGTAAAAAACTCTCTATCTTTTTAGAGTAGTTTTGTCTATCAAGTTGGTTGTTGCGTCTCTGCGCCTTGATATGTGGGAGTTCATCTTTTTGTTAAGATGTCAGACAAACCCTCTGGCTTCCCAATTCAGATGCCCACATGGAATTCATGTGCTGTCTGGTCCAGCACATCTTGATGTGGACTGTGAGATCTGCTCCGGTTTTAACATCAGAGCCTTAACAAATCGCAGGAATAAATTATTTTTTTTAGGTCTTTTTCCTTCTACATCTTCTCCTTCAGTTGTTGGGGCTCAAACCCCCTCAAAAAAGACAGACAAAACTAAGGCTGATTTATTGCCTATAGATAAGGACTTCAAAAAAAGGTCTCCAGGCCGATCTTCATCGTTGACTTTGGCTCCTTGAATGGAGCTTCCTACTAAGATTCATAAAAAGTAGGATCTGTCAGTCTCTGATCTGACAGTTCAAAAAAACAAGGTCTCCTTGCATGCATACTCTGCAGCTTCTATCAGATCTGATTCCATTCAGGCTGTCTTCTCCCTAGAGGGGTCACCTCAAACGGACTCTAAGCATCCCTCTGCTAATCCCTCTCTTCGATCCTCCAGAAGTCTTTAAGAGGCAGATATAGACAGGATGAAGATGAAGATCCTTAAAGCACAGTACAAATGTGGGTTCTCCCGGCTCCGACCCTAACCAGGCCTGTGAGCTGACATCTGTCCACTTCCCCTATGGTATCTCCTCCTCCAGTTCAGACATTTCTTTTGTAGCCTTCAGATCAGAGATCCCTGGGGTTGTCTACTTTGGATCCAAAGACTATTTGTTGTTCTACTCCGATGGTACCCTTGAGCCAACCAGCACTGAACATTTTGGAGTTGGAGAACTCTCAGAGCCAAAGCATCAGTGCCGGATCAGGGGGTTTGGAATTGTCTGCCAAACTTTCAGAGCCATCTCTTCCACTCAGAGCCTTGGCACTCGATACCCCTGGTCAGACTCCTTCCTTGGGTACAGTGCTGGTGGGGTTGCAGGAGCCAACAATCCAAGAGGTTCCAGCTTCGAGGCAGTTGACTTCTGTTCCCCCTAGGCATTCTGCCTTTGAAGTTGTGGAGAGGGTCTCCTTGGCTAGAGAAGACATCCCTGCCACTCTTGGATCAGACAACCCTGCCTCATACTATTCTATGCTCTGACCCTCAACCATCTCTTCCACTTGGACAGCCAACTCAAACAAGCCTCCAGACGGTCTGTGAGGACATTGTCTCTTCTGACACTTCCTCAGTATACCCCACTGAGCATGTCCCTTGAAAAAGGACATGTAAGAGGAGGGACTTAGATTCCCCCCAAGAGTGTCTCACAGAGGGCACTGATTTTGATGAGGGAGAGGGATCCCCCAGACCACCACCTGATGACGTCTCCTTTGGAGACATCCTAGAGCTCCTAAAACAAAAAGGTATTTGGTCTTCCGACACAACCTCCCTGGAGGAATTGGTGTTCCTGGAGGCTTTCAAGTCTGACACATTTGCTACTTGGTTGACCTCCCCCGTCAATGACTTCATTGACCTTGTCTCTTGGTGGGCATGGAAGGAACCAGGCACTGTTGAGCCAGTACTGAAAGAACTGGATAAAATTCTAGCCCCCGCCTGGACCATGCACACTTGGAGCAAGGGAGTACCAGTTGATGGCATGTTAGTGGCTGCAGCTACAAAGAAAGAACTAGCTGAACAGAGTTCTGCTGTCCATCTCCTTAATAGGGAGTCTGGGGTGTTGGACAGATTTGGGAAGCATGTATATGCTTCAATGACCTTTTCCCTTAGGTCACTGAATTACCTGTCAGATTTTGTAGGCCTGCAAAGAGATTTGATCAAGGTTTTACCAAATCTCTTTCTGGGTCCACATTGTCTGAGGATAGAAACAATCTCCTCACAACTGGCTACCCTCCAATCTATCTGAAATGCATCCATGAGGTTGATCTGTGCTGCGGAGGGTAACCTCACAGGTGGCTGGTTCAGGCGATAGCCATCAGTAGACATGCCTGGTTGCTCTTGTGTGATTTTTGCGGAACCATTTAAGTCTTTGTTCATCAATGTACCCTTTGACAGATGATCTCTGTTTGTCCCCAAGTTTAAAGACATGCTCTGCTGGTGTGAAAAGGAGGGGAAGACCCTGTCTGCCATGGGTGTTTTTTCTATCCCCCAAAGACCCTTCTCTAGGAATCAGCGAGGTGGTAGAAAGATGTGGTTTAAGAAATCTTAGGGTCTTTTCCAGGATTCACATGGAGGTAATTCCCTCAGGGGTGAAGGGAGGGACTCGAATGGAAGACACCATG
Source organism: Protopterus annectens (assembly GCF_019279795.1). Classification (NCBI taxonomy): domain Eukaryota; kingdom Metazoa; phylum Chordata; order Ceratodontiformes; family Protopteridae; genus Protopterus; species Protopterus annectens. Next base: position 610,803,944 of record NC_056747.1, read on the forward strand.
CTCGGAGCAGAAGTGGTCCTCATAACCAGGGCTATAGAAATCATTTCTCAGATAAGCCCCATCAGTGCTCCTGAAGGGAGGCCCAACTGTCCCTCTCTGGAGGCATTCAGGAGTAATTTATCTTTGCACCAGAGAGCCTGGCTATCTATCACAAAAGATTCAGATAATCATACCCAGATGTTCTACCATACCATTTTCCCTAGCCCCTCCCATAGTTGTGAGAAAAATCCCTGATGTTCCATCCACTCGGAGAGAAGCAGCATCTCTAGAAATAAAAAAAAGCTACTATAAAAAAAGTAATTCAAGAGGTCCCTCAAACCAGAGAGGGTCCGGAACTTATTAAAGATTCTTCTTGGTGCCAAAAAAGACAGGGGACATGAGACCAATTCTGGATCTCAGCAAGTTAAACTGGTTTATTTAGTATACAAAGTTTTGGATAATCATGGTTTAGTCCGTTTTACTTCTGCTGCAAAAGGATGATTGGATATTGCTTGACAGATTTTCAGGATTTGTGCGATCACATCAAGATGAACAGGTGCTGCAGGAGATGTCTATGCTTCCATCTGGGAGCCAGTCATTATAATTTCAGAACACTGCCCTTTGGTCTCACCACAACCCCCCAGGGTTTTCAACAAATGCATGGCAGTGGTGACAGCTCACTTGAGACTGCTGGGATTCCAGCTGTTTCCATGTCTAGATGACTGGCTCCTGAGTGCCCCAACCAGGCATTAACTACTACAGGCAAGGGACTACTTGCTTCAGTTATGGTCTTTTCTAGGAATAGCAGTCAATTACAACCAGTCTCAAGTCACCCCAACACAGACATTAAAGTTCATAGGTGCTCGTTTGGACACAGTCAGCCTGCCTCTCTTTCCTCCATTTGAGTAAACACACTGTAGTCCCAAGCCAAGAAAATGATCCAGAATTCATTTCTTGTAGCCCAACTTATACTACAGGCTTTGGATTCAATGGCAGCAGCTGTTACTCTTGTCCTGTTCTCCAGGTTCGATATTTGAATCCTTCATTTTTCTCTGTCGAGTCAGTGGTCCATTCTCCAACATCCATTATTCATGCCAGTCAAAGTCACTCAAGCATGCAAAAGATATTTTCTGTGGTGGATTCATTTGAACCAGATCCATGAAAGCCACCCCTTTGTTCTTCCCCTATCCAAGGCCATGGTGACCACGGACTCCTGCCAGCTCTGTTGGGGAGAGCACTACTTGGGAAGGACAGCCCAAGGTATGTGGTTGCCCAAAGAGGCCAAGATGCATGTCAGTGTCGTGGAGGGTAGAGCTGTCCTAGTGTTGCAGATCTTTCAGGACATTCCCCCATCCAGGACAATTGCATTTCAAACGGACAATATGTCACTAGTCTGGTACATCAACAGACAGAGGAACTAGATCTTTCCCTCTTTGTCGAGAAGCTATGAGAGTATGGCAGTGAGCAATCTTTTCCAGTCACTTTCTGATGGTGCATATTCTAGGGGAATCTAACATGATTGCAGATCTAAGCAGGTGCATTCTGATGCCTCACAAGTGGTCTGTCAATATCAGTGTGGCAGAGAGAAATTTCCATTAGTGGAGCAAGTCATGTTGTGATCTGTTTGCCTCTCCCCTCAATAAGTGCAACAATTGCTTGCTCTGATCTCTCCATCAGGGGAGTCACCGAGAGATGCACTAGTTCACAACTGGCCTTCAGGTCTCCTTTATGCATTTCCACCCTTGCCACTAATTCCCAAGTCGCTTTAGTAAGCAGTTCAGTTAAAGAGCACAGTTCTCCTCATTGCCCCTTTTTGGCCTAGTCAGATTTGGTTCCATTCCTCTGGGCTCATCTTCAACATCCTCCATGGATTCTGAATCCAACTCCTCTCACCTGACAGGTATGACTCATCTGAACATGACATACCTCAAGTTGACCACATGGTTTCTCCAGTTCCACTGATTGCTAGACAGCCCAGGTTCTCCTCCCTGGTCTGTCATATTTTGTTGTTTTCCAAAGGCTTCTACAAGAAAGATTTACAAGAGTAAATGGAAAAGATTTGTCTTCCGGGGCTTTAGCAAAGATCTGGACCATTTTCAGCACCTGTGCTGGTGATCCTTGAATTTTTAGCTTCAATCTTCAATGAAGGAGGTAGTTTCTCAACTGTTAGAGTTCAGTTGACTGCCACTACTAATTTCCATCTGGGCAAAAATAACTCTGCTTTAGCTTTTTCCAAACTATGCCAGGCTTTTCTCAAGTGAGCTTTTTTCCTTAGATCTCCATTAAAAGATCTTACTCCTCCTTGGGATTTAAATATATTTCAGGCCTTAAGTCAATCTCTCTTTGAACCTTCAGCCAAAGCAAGCCTTAAATGTTTTGTCTTGGAAAACTATTTTTCTAGTTGCTGTTACATCAGCTAGAAGGGTATCTGAACTCAAGCTCTATCCTTAAAGCATCTTTACCTGATTTTTCACAAATAGAGGGTGTCATTGCGAACAAACCCGTACTTTTACCTAAGCTACCTTCAGAGTCAAATATAAATTAGGTCCCATTTTCTTTCCCATTTTTTAAAACAAAGTGGAGTATATGTTACACCTTTTGGATGTACATAGACAACTTCATTTTTACCTTCATAGAATCAGACATTGTAAGAAATCTGGCCAGTTATTTGTTTCCTTTTCTGCTGTCAGATAAGGCAAACCAGTATCTAAAGTTACGTTGGCCAAGTGATTGACTGACTGTATAACCTTTGTGTATGGTAAGTTAGGATTATCTTTAATAAAACCTCCTAGAACCCATTCCACAAGGTCTGTGATGATTTATTCAGCTTTTTGCTCCAGAGCCTCTTTAGATGATATTTATACTGCTGTAATTTGGGCTAATCCCCACACTTCCATTGCTCAGGACAAGTTAGATTTCATTTTCAGGAGCAGAGTTGCCTTTGGCTCAGCAGTGCTCTGAAATATCCTTCCGTAAGAGCCTCTCAACATTATAGTAGCTGGGTGCTCTGTCCCATCAGTTGAGAAACGAATGAAAAATGACAGATAAAAGTTATGTACTCACCATAACATTCTATCAGTGTTGTCCATTTTCATTCTTCCTCAATTTCATGTCCACCTACCCCCTCCTTTTGCTTCTGGAGAGACCTGAGAGTTGTACAGGAGCCTCTGTTCCTTGTTTGAGTTTCATCTTCCCTTTTCTTTTTTACCTTTGGTAATTTCTGTAATATATTGTCCTTTTGTGTCTAGGAGCAGCAGACTCAGTCTGTGGTATGTTAGGTTGGTGGGCCTTTATGGGTAAATGGAGGAGCTCAAGAGTGCTGGGATCCAGTGATCTGGTATAAGCGTCTGAGTCTGATCTGAACCCGTCAGTTGAGAAATAATGAAAATGGACAACATAGATGGAAAGTTATGATGAGTAAATAACCTTTTTTTTTCCTGGATCTTAGCAATCTAAACCAATTCATGAAATACTCAAAGTTCCGGATGGTTATGGTTTACTCCATCCTGACACTCTTATGGAAGGATGATTGGGTGTGTTCCATAGACTTCCAGGATGCTTTTTATCATATCAAACTACACAGGTGCTCCATGAGATACCTACACTTCCTGCTGAGAGATAGTCACTACAAGTTCTGACCACTGCCCTTTGGTCTGACCACAGACTCCAAGGTGTTCACCAAGTGCATGGCAGTGGTAGCAGCTCACCTGAGACTGCATGGATTCTGGGTGTTTCCTTATCTAGATGACTGGCTTCTTTCTGCTTCCATCAAGTCTCTATTGATTCAGCCCAGGGACTACTTGCTCCACCTTTGTGTCCAACTAGGTATTACTGTAAGCTACACCAAGTCACAGCTCTGCCCTTCACAAAGTCTGGAGTTCATTGGTGCCTCTCTGGATACCTGAACACAAGTTGTGAGTCTGCCATAGACAACAGTGGACACTTAATGAAAGTAGGCTTTACACATCTTCTCTCTTCAATCACCTCCAGCCAGATTAGTCTTAAAGCTATAGGGTTCGATGACAGGTTTAATAGTGTCAATACCCTTGGCTTGTTTTCACGAGGGTTCTATAGTTGACTCGAGCAGTACAGTGATCAATAGGGCATCATCTACTGACAACACCCATTTGCATCAAAAATGTTTGCAAGCATCATATAGCATGGTGGATTCATGCAGAAGTAATCTTTCAGGGCTGCCCTTTTATTCTTCCCACGCCCAAGGCCACAGTGATAACAGATATCTCCCAGCTAAGGTGGGCAGGACATTACTTGGGAATAACAATCCAAGGCACATGGTTCCAGACCAAGGCCAGTCTGCACATCAGTATCCTAGAAATGAGACCAATCCTATTGGCATTGCAAGTTTTTCTGGATGCTGTCCCTCTAGGAATCCTTGCCATTCACATGGACATGTCAGTAGTCTGGTACATCAGCAAGAGTGGGAGTTGGGGAATGATCCTATTCACTTTGTTGAGAGACAGAGTTTGGCAATGGGCAATGTCATCTCTTCCATCCACATTCTTTTAGCTATGCATATGCTAGTGAAACCAACATGCTAGCAGACTAACTTATCAGATACGTCTTACACCCTTGTAAGTGATCTCTCAATCAGTCAGTGGCAGAAACAATATTTCTTTGATGGGGTCAAATGTGCTGTGATCTGTTTGATTCTCCGGTATGCACGCATTTGGTCGGCTGGTAGATGGCTGATCAGAAAATGTTCAAATGCATGTCTGTGAGTTTGCATAAATGCGAACACAAAGTAAGTGAAATGCAAACTGTCCCCCCCTTTGTGACCCATGGTAACTCTTGTTTAGGTGGTAGAGCAGTCAGAATTGTCGAATTTGGTGTTTTGTTTGACATTCCGACCGTTTGCCACAGGGAGATTCAACGTTGCAGGTCGGTGTTGTACCTGATCGATGGAAGGTTGTTCAATGAAATGCATGTATCCCCCTTCTTTCCTCAGTGCCAAGTGCAACAGTTACTTTATAGTGATCCTCCTGGAGGGGAAGTCGCAGAGAGACTCTGGTTCATGATTGGCCCACCAGACTGGTGTACACCTTCCTTCTCACTTCTGTCATCCCCAAGTTTCTTCAGAAAGCATTACAGCAGGGGAGCAGAGTTTCATTGCCCCATTCTGGCCTTGTCCATTGTGGTTTCCCCTTCCTGTGGCATTACGTAGTTCATTCTCCTGGATGCTGTATCTTGTTCAGGAGCTTCTGTCTCACCTGTCCAAATTGCCTTACATAGACATGCAGTCTTTCAAGCTGACCACAAGGTTTCTCTGCTTCTAATGATCGCTAGAAACTCCAGGCTGTCTTCCCCCCATTTACCACATTCTTATGTCATCCCAAAAAGCTTCTACCAGGAAAGTTTATAAGAGCAAGTGGAAAAGATTTTCTCTCTCTGACCATCGGAGATAATGGACCCCTTTTCAGCATCTATTCCAGAGATTCTTGATTTCTTGGCTTCCATCTTCACAATGGAGCTAGTTACTCAACAGATAAGGTTGCAGTCTCAAATTTCCGCCTAGGCGAAAACCATTCTTCTTTAGCTTCCTTGATACTTTCTGCTTCGGCCTCCTATTAAGGGACCCTACCCCTCTATGGAGCCCTACATTTATCCTTCAAGCTTCAACTCAGCCGCCCCCCCCCCCCTTTTGAAACTTCTGACAGGGCAGAATTAAAATATTTGTCCTGTAAAACACTTTTTTGGGTTGCTATTAATCAGTTAGATGGGTGTCCAAGCTCCAGGCACTTTCTTCCCAACCAACCTACCTAATTTTTCATAAGGATAATGTGTCCCTTCAGACTAACTCTTCCTTTCTAAAGTTGTCAGAAACTAACCTCAACCAGTCAGTTAACCTATTAGTCTTCTTTCCAAATTTTTCAAACAAGGGAGAATACATGCTTCGTTTATCAGATGCTCATAGACAGCTCATGCTTCATTTATCAGATGTTCATAGACAGCTCAGATTCTATAGTCACAAAACTAAAGACCAGAGAAAATCAGAACAGCTGTTTGTCTCCTTCTGCAAGGTAAAGTTGGGAAAGCAGTATCAAAAGTAACCTCAGCTAGATGGCTTACTGATTGCATTTTTTTAAAGGTTCATCATTACCCAAACATCCTAAAGTGCATTCCACCAGGTCAATGGCCACATCATCCACCTTTTAGTCCAAAGCTTTCATAGATGACATTTGTGTGCCTGCTTACATGGTCCAGTGCTCATACTTTTATATCTCATTAGACGTTGGACATCTTATATAGGAATATGGCAGCTTTTGGCTCTGCTGTACTCTGGAATATCTTTCCTTGAGGACCACCCAAGATTAGCTTAACTGGGAACTCTGTCCCATCAGTTGAGGAACGGATAAAAAAGACATCAGGTATTCTAGTTATATACTCACCATGACTCTGCATCTGTGTTGTCTGTTTTCGTCCTTCCTCAGTTTTCCTCCCACTGACCCACTTCCCTTTTTACTGTCTCCTTTTATGTCCTAAGGGATGTTCCCTATCAGTCTTGCTATGTGGGCTCCAGGGGGTTGCTTGCTTTCTTTCTTCTCCTGTTTCCCCTTTAGTAGTAGCTGTGTTGTCTCAGAGGTTAATAGTTTTATCTCATGTTGTGACTAACCGGATAGAGGGCAAACTTGATCTGAGGAAAATAAGTCTATCAGAGTGGCAGAGGACAGATCCAGTGTCAGATCCAAGACGCATCATTTGAGAAATGATGAAAACAGAAAACACAGGTGCAGAATTATGGTGAGTATTTAACTGTAATTTTTGAGAAATTAATTTTATCTCTGCTTCTTCTGAATCCTTTTTTTTTTTTTTTTTTTTTACATGGAAACAGTTTTTCCTATGACCTTAACTTCTGCACAGATAAAGGGATTCTGATTTACAAATTATCATGCCTGTTCCATCTTTTTTGGTCTTTTCACAAAAATCGGGTGTCCCTTAGATCCCTTAGAACTTAGCCCATCCTTTATACCCAGGATGGTCATTGAAATGCCTGTAAATCAATCTGTTTACCTCCCTGCATTCTTCATAACCCACAAAACAGGTCAGGAAGGGCATTTAATTTGCTGGATGTACACAGACAACTAAGATTATTTTTGGGCAAACTAAAAGAATTAGAAAATGTTATCAGTTATTCCTTCCTTTGAAGGAAAATAGTGAGGTGTTCCAGTATCCAGAGAGACTATATCTAGATGGATTTTCATTGTCTCTTCCTTCTATTATTCCTTTCATGGAATGTCTTTCCAGTGTAAAAATAAAGTTTATTCTACAAAAGCTGTTGCTGCTTCAGATGCTTTTTTTCCCAAGGGGTTTGACTTCTTTAAGACGGCTACATGGTTTTCCATTCATACCTTTGCTTAAAACATTACAAATTGATGCATTTTCTACAGCTAGAAAAGGATTTGTCAGAATCATCATTCAAAGATTATTGGACTCCAGTTCTCTTTCTTTTACTCTTCTTTGAGTAAATATTTGGGAATTGGCTCATTTGTTAGCATTACTACAACAGTGGTCTGATGATGAACATAGTACAGTTTTTTAAGAAGTTACCATAAGAGTCGATGTTTGAATAAATCACTGTTGCACTGCATGAATCTTCCCTACACCCCCTTCTTCTTTACTGTTTTCCTTTTTGTTGAGGTGGAAACCCTGTTTGCCTAGCCTTTCCCCCCTCTGTTATTACTTAAGTCTATATATTTTCTAAGCCAGCCTCAGTGTATGCTTGTGGCAAGAAAGCAATGATGATTTTTGTGCCCATATATCCTTAAATACAGACATGCAGCCCTCAGGCCCAGGTCAACGGTTGTATATATGGCATGTGAGGAAAGAGTGCCTAAGTTTTGGTATACTAGCTGGATGTATGGTATCGTTGGCAGTATGCATCCCATCTGTCAGCATTGCTGCAACAGTGATTTATTCAAATGTCTACTGTTATGGTAAGTTATTACACAATTGCACTTAACTGTATCACAATGAAGTGACCCTGATGTGGATTGTTGGGTGTGAGGGAAGTTCTTGTGTGTTTGAGAACATCAAATTGAAATATGATAGTGGCTGTTTTTCAACTTCCCTCACAAGATAATATCAAATGGGTAAACAGAAGGTGTCTGCCTTTTGGGCTGTGGAGAAGCATGCTACATGGCATTTATATGATCACGGTCAAATCATCTCTGGTATGGCTTGTTTGGGAGAAGGATGAATATGCTTCTAAGAGCAACAAAATGAAGTGCATTCTTGTGGCTATTTTGTCTCTTAGCTTGCTGCACAATCAACTTCAGAAGTATGGGCAGATGTAACTATTCTTTTTATGGAGGCAGGTCATGGGTGAAGGCAAAGGAAAATTGTATGATCACGGTTAAATGGCCATTGATGTGACATTTCATGGATAGTTTTTTCTGTGTATGAGAGAGAGCAATAACGAAGTGCATTACTCTGACCATTTTATTTGTGACAACTTCCTGTCAAAGTGGTGAATTCCCTCAAAAGGGCTGTGTGTTTGAGAAGTGCTGAAGTTAAAATTGTATTTGGAAATACAAGACACAGGCCATTTTCTGGTTTTCAGGTTGTAGCTTTATTGTTACGATTTCACAGCCTCCATAATGCAAATATTTGTAGGTTCATTTCACAACAAGCATGCACATTTTTGCTTTTCCTCTTACAGAGGTAAATCTCTAAAAGATAAAATCATAAATGTTTTCTAGTTTTATAGCATAAGATATAAAACCACTATTTATTTTTCCCTGAAAGTGCCAATGTTTCTTACATGTAATAAACAGAAGTTAATGTCTTCTGATGTTATATGGTCTCGCAACTTTTAGGCAAGAGTGACTGACACTGAAAAATATAATCACATAATTGCAATTACTTCCTTTAAACATTGAGAGCCAAAACTGACAGTGACACTTAAAAGTATTTTTGCAAGCAGGTTTCAACCTTCACCCTTCACATCCCTGCTACTTACATGTACTAACTGTAAGATCATCGTGTATCAGAGTATGGGTAATTCTCCAAGATACCTCAGTCTTTGTCTTAGTATATGTATTCCCCTACTCTGAGATTTGTGTTCACACTTTCCTCTCACTCAATGACGTCTGTGTGAACTTCAGCATTGCACTTGGTCATTTGCTCAGTGTACTTGTCCTCATGACCATTGTGGTCATTTGACTTTGAGACCCCTGATCTAAAGTAACTAAAAATAAGCTATCTGAAATTCATAATTATTTAAGTATAAAACTAAAAATAATTATAACATAACTACACTGCTAAAATAGGTACGAAATGAGCTTTAAGTGAAAACAAAATACTGGAAATTGCTTCAGAATTTGAGTAAGAATACCTTTAAAAGTTTATTCAGCAGATGCTTAGAGAGGTAAAGTAGTCCACTGCAGCCAAAAATCAAACTCTCTCAAAAAACACAGATACATTTAATTTGTGGGGATCTGTTTTATCCTAAAGTCCTATTCAGCGGAAACTTGCATAATTTACATAACTCACTGTAAAGTCAGTTGCAAGTAATAATCCATCGTGAAAAATACAGAACTCTGCATAAATGGAATATGTGAGCTCTGATTTGTCTGATATTTAGAATACCACATATAAACCTTGAAAATCCACAAAATAAATAAGTTTTCAGAATCATTGCGAACTTTGAGTAAACACTTATCAGTGAGCTTTTTCATTTTTCTAAAAGAATAGTGCAGGAGTTAATAAAACATGTTTAATTACTTCTTCTAAAGACAATACAAGACTTCAGTCTTATAAAGACTTGTATTATCTCTTGGAGAGATGAGCATGCTTGCTGATGGAATGTATTTTTTGTTCGAAGTTAACACAGCCCTTGGACATTCACATTTTTGTTTTCACAGGGGGTTTTAATTTTTGTTTATTTTCTCTCTCTATTTTTGCTGAATGTTGGGAATTTGTTTAGCAGGATTTATCTTAATACATGAAATATAGCTACTGAAAAAAATGCAGCTGAGAGATGCTGGCTTGAGATTAGTCTCTGTTCTTTATGCTATCTGAATGCCAGGAAAATTTGACAACGTTAAGTTTGTTTCCTAAATCTGCAATACATGATGTTTCTTGTAGAGAGATTCAAGATGGCAACAGCACTGTAGGGTTGCTGTTCTAACTTCATTTACTCTGATAGAAAAATACAGTTCATTTCCAAGAATTTTGTTCAAAAGTAATTTCACCTGATCCATATTTTCTTGGAATTTAAGAGTTTTCAGTTATTCATCCATATTTTACTTACAAGTATTACTGTGCATAACTGGCTGACAGCTCTTTTTAAAGAGAGGATTTTTCTGAAAGCTTCCTTTTTAGACTCCTGTGTTAGAAAGGATACCCGGGAAATTATATCTTCTCTTAAATAATTAACCTTTATACGAGTCGCAAAATAAAATGGACTTTGTTGAAGGTCAGCTCTCTAAACAGATTGAAAATTTAAAAGAAACTGTACAGTAGCAGATGTAGATGACAGATTAAAAGAGCAAGAAATGAGCATGTAGTCTCCATTGAAACAAAAAAATAACATTCTAGATAATCATCTTGAAAAACAGAGTGGTGATATCCTGTTACAAGTTGCTCAAACAAACCAAGCTTTTATTGAATTGTTTTTGTCCAGATCAGTTTACTTGACTTCACAAAAATGTCTGCTTTAAAGGTCTGTTATGTTTTCAAATCTTCTTTTTAGGGTAGTTGATGGTCTATGAAATCAGGACTCTGTGATACTAGTTGATGAAATGAAAGCAATATTTCATTCAACTTCATATAGCATTGCATAAATAAACGTATTTTGCTGTTGTGGGTAATAGCTGCAGAGAGATGGTATGATGCACTTAAATTACAAGCAAGATGGCAAAGGAATTTATACACATGTTAAGACGCAGCCTACTGATGGTCTAATTATACTTGCTTATCTGTTACAGTAAATATATATAGTGTGTGTGTGTGTGTATATAAAAACACACACCACACACAATCAGGAGACCTTCCCTTCTAACATTCAGGCATACATCAAAAACTACGTTAGTTCATTCACAATCCAGAGTATCTTGGTCATGTGTTCCTCTCTATTACTAGGCAATTTTCTGACTTCCCCTGTCATGTGATTTCTTCTTATTTAGGACAGCCCCTTTTCTGCATGAGTTTTTCCATAAAGTGGTAGTCTTGTGTTTAAGCAGGCCTTGTAATTTCACTGCTAGTTTCAACTTCTACAAAAACAATATTCTAACTGGGGTGATTTTTTTTAATTTGTACAGTACATGTAAAATAACTAAACTGATAGATGCACATTACATGTATGATATATTCACCAATTGTTTAATATTTCCACCTCAACTTTGTGTACATATCAAAACAAATACACATGTTCAAGTAAGGATGTAGACCTAACTTATAAAATCTTTAGCGTATAACAACTTTTCATTTTAAAAAGCGAAAAACATTATATTCAATATTTAAAGGGGAAGTATACCTACAGAAGCAGATCACCGCTATGGGTGCTGCATATGCTCGTTCTTATGCAGTTATATATATGGGAGAGTTCGAAAGAGAACATATATACGAATAGCTATTTTAAAGAGAGGGTAGTGATTTACTAACGATATATAGATGACTTATTTTTTTGTTTGTAGGGGCACACATCGGGAATTCATGTTGTTTGGAAAATTTGAAAAAGAATGCACAGGGCCTCCTTTTTAGCTGCTGGGTGGACAGGAAGGCTATTAATTTCTTGGACCTTTTATTCTATCTGGATGAAAATTTCAGGTACAGCACAAGTTATATCGTAAACCCACATTTAGCATCCTGACCATTTAATAGAATCTTTGCCTTTTGGTGAATTTAAACGGGTATGTATAAACACCTCTGATATTAGATTGAGGGAACAGAGTTTAGTGGAAGTGGAGCAGAGATTATTAAGAAGGGGATATACCAGGGAAAATCTTGAGAGGCAAGAGGAAGGCAGTGGGGGGGGGGCATGTTGAAATGGGGAGGAGGAAAGATGTGAGGAAGTTTAACAATATGGGTTTACATGAACTTTTTTATGCAACCAAATTTTGTGAATTCTCTGAGGTTCTGAAAAGATTGGTAAGGGAATTATGGCCAATGATAACCTCAGATGAGAGGTTATCTCATATTCTTCCAGAAAAAGTGACTTTCTCCTATGGGCGTTTCTACAATTTAAAATAATTGTTGAATAGGCCTTTGGAAGGGGGGACAAAACTATCTATAGTGTAGTAGGATCTTTCCCCTGTGGTAGCTGCAGTATATGTGGGAGGATACGCAATTTATCTGGCACGTATATTAATGGCTACAAATATGTAGCCAGGGGAAAGTTTAATTGTAGGTCCTGTGGCTTAGTGTATATTTTGGGATGTGGGTGTAGCACCCCTTGTTGGTATATCAGACAAATGAAAAGACAGGTTAGAATAGGGGTACTGGAACATCTAGCCGACATTAGAAACAAGAGACTAGCAAGCCCAGTGGCTAGGCATTTTAGTCTAAAACATGAGGGGGAAACTACTACTTTGTGCTTAAGTGTCCTAGCACAACCTTTATGAGTTAGAGGGGATTTCAGAAGTAAACTGAATTACTTAGAAACCCTGCATATTTTAAATTATGGTGCACTTCATCCCAAAGGATTAAATTTGGAAATTTGTTTACATTTTTAAAAAAATATATGTGCAGTATTTTTTTTTTAATTACAACATGCATTTTTTTTGATTATTATTGAGAAGGGGTTCGTGTGGGATTTTGTGAACTGGTATTACAAAGGGTTAAGCAATTAACCAATTAATATAATAAATTAATATGATTGGATTTTTAGTTAATTGTTGTGTATAAGTAATGGATGTGTGAACAGTTTTGTATCCTTTGAAGGCAACATGCCGAGGTACCAGATCGATTGGTTAAGTGAAGAGGAAAAAATTACAGCTTCTCTGTGTTTTTTTTATAGTTTATTTTGAAATAGTGTGTTTTTTTTTTTTTTTGAAGTTTTTAGTGTTACCCAAAGACAGTCCACATTGGAGCAAGGATCCCTCTGCTGATTCCATGGTGGTGGCAGCTGCCACTAAAAGGAGCTTGTTGAAGAAAGCTGTTCTGTCCACCCCCCACCCCCACCCCCCTAGCAAAGAGTCCAGGGCATTGGATAGATTTTAGAAGCAGATATATGCTTCAGCCACCTTCACAGTACTAAGGGAGGTGAACTACCTGACACACATGACAAGATTCCAGAGGGATTCGACAAATGAGCTTTCCAAATCCCTCCCTGGGTACATCTTGGCAGAGAACAAGAAAACCTTGAGCATTCAGCTGCCCACCCTCCAGTGTGTGAATGCACCCAATTTTTAATGCATCAGGGGGCGCTTCAAAAGCCAAAGGCACTAGCATTAACTGTAAGGAGACACACCTGGATGCATTTATTTGCCTTTGTGGAATATTTCAAGACATCCTTTATCATTGCCCATTATGATAGCTCCACAGTCTTTGGGCTTAAAGCCAAAGAAGCTTTATTGGAAAGGCTCACCCAGACTCTGCTACACTTTGCTGTGAGGGAAAGGTTGGTTTGCTTTTTATTTGTTGTATTTTGTATTAGTTTATTGCCTTTTTATATTTTGAGTGCTGTGAGTTGTTTTCTTTACCTTGTGTTTTGCTTGTGTTCTGCTTTTAACTGCATATTAAAACTTCAAAAGACCCCACAGCTCTGTCTCTCGTGAGTCAGGCAGAAATGTTTCCCCACCCTGTCATTGTCGTGTTCTTCAATACCACTGTTTTTTTAAGTTGCCTGCCCCTTATGTTAATTTGACCATATATCTCAATTCATCTCTGCTTTCACTGGCTTGTGTGAGTAAGCACAAAGTTATCATTTTGTGAAATCATTCCCCTTCAACTATTTAAATTTATTGACCATTCTACTGTATTCCATAGTAACGGAATACAAAAGTGATCACCCCCTTTCAATCTGTCTTGCTGTTTTAAAAATAGTGACTCTTCACTAAAACTTAACTTTTTAGACAGGTAAAACTTAAGTTACCTACTTTCACATCTAACTTCTCTAGTGCACACTGCAGTGTTTAGGATAAACCATTTTTTTTTCATTTTACCTTTAAGCATCCCTGTGACTAGCACTTGCTCTAATACCTGCTGGAAAGCACTAGGAAGCATTAAACTGATACAAGCACTCATCTCTCCTTATTAATAAGGAGAAATTAACCATAGGCACTAAACAGCCTATAATTGCAAAGTACCTTGCTAAGGTAAGGGAAAACAGCTCCTGTACTTTTCAAAAAAAAAAAGCACCAAACCAGGAATGTCCAAGGGTCAGCTTCCGTTGATTTCTCCTGTCCACCTGGTGAATCTGGGCATACTGGGGCAATGCAGCAATTGCCTCATGTACACAGACAACCCTCTCCTCCTACTACTCAACACTACAACCTGTGAGAAATGCAGTTATATAGCCAAACTGGAAGCAAAGCTCTCTCCACCCAAGATTGTGCTAGACAGTCAGGAGGTGAAGGTTAACAACCGCACTACACCTCAAGCAACACATAGCCCTTCTAAACTCACACCACCAGCACCCCCACATAGTAGCACTAAATCCACATATGTGGAGGCCCTTAACTGTAACCTGCCCAAGCAACAAGGACCTCTGAAGCTGAAACGCAAACAAACACAAATCACAACCAAAGTGTCACATAGCTCACAACACCAGTGTGCCACCCAGCAACAGCCCCTAAGGCAAGACAACATACCTAACACTTTAGTCATAGGTGCCTCTGTAGTCAGGCACATTGATGTCCCACTCACCAAGCTGAACAAGGAGAAAATTACAGTGAGCTGCCTGTCAGGTGCCATGATCCGCCACATAATACATGCACTCAAGTCACTCCACAACAAGTACAAATATGACTCTGTCATTGTCCATGTTGGAGTGAATGACTTGAGACGTACCTCCCTGGACTACATGAAGAGAGACATGGAAGAGCTCTCGGATTATGTGGCCCAGGCAGGTATGACCCTAGCCCTGAGTAGCATCCTGCCTTCGCTCAGAATGATACCACAATATAAGGACAAAATGATTGACTTCAGCAATTGGCTAAGCTTCTGGTGTCATTCAAAGGGGATCCAGTATCTGTCTGCCTAGGACGACATGGTCGACAAACCACGATGCTTTGCCAGAGATGGTCTGCACCTGTCGCCCCTAGGATTCAGGTTACTGGCAAAGGCTGTTGCCACCCCTATAGTGCCTTTTTTAGGCAAAGTTCAAAGGACAAAACCACCACCGTAACAGGTACAAGCATGCAAAATCTGAAGGTAATGCTACTCAGTGCTAGAAGTCTAAACCTCAAAATGCACTCTCTCGAGGCACTCCTAAAAATGGAGAACATTGATATCTGTGCAGTAACTGAGACCTGGTTCAAGGCTCCAGAGAGAGCACCCCTGCAATATCAGGCTACAACTCTTACCACACTTTTCGGCCACCAAACCAGGATCGAAACACTAAAGGTGGAGGAGTGTCCATATTCACCAAGGATATTCACACCACCAGGTTAGTTGCCCAACACAATGCGTCTGAAAGTCTCCAGGTGCAAGTAAGACTGCAATCCAAATTGTAGCTTGCTATAGATCCCCCACCATGCCCCAAGATTTTCACTACACCTTTCTAAACATACTGGAAAATATTAGTATACAACCAAACACCCTAATACTGGGTGATTTCATCTACCCTGCCATTAACTGGGAAAACTGCTTGTGTACCAACACCTTTGCCCAACGGTTCTTGGAATTCATAAATTCCAATGCCCTGGATCAATTAATCCATAGTCCCACCAGGGGCTCCAATATCCTAGACGTGGTCATTACCAACATGGGAAATCAATGCTCCACACTTATGGTCACCCCCTCATTGGTCAGATCAGACCATAAACTAATCACCCTTAACATCCACATCCCACCCCCACCCCCAGCCCCCCTAGTAAGGAAACCTCCATAAAAAAAACTTCTCCAAAGCCAACTTCATGCTACTCAAGTCAGAAGTTGCAAACTTAATGACACCCATGCAGACGTGAACTGAAAGCTCGACTGCTGAGTCCTATACTAAGGCACTGTACAAGTACATCCACTCATGCAAGAATCGTGCCATCCCAAATAGAACCAAAATGCTCTCCTTCAAAAAAAGGAAGCCAATCTGGTGGTCCCCTGCCATAAACAAACTTTACAACAAAAGGAAGAAGCTGTTGCAGAAAAGAGGAAAATCCCAGGATGCAAAAAACTCCCATACCAGCCTCAGTAAGAAGCTGAGATCCCTCATAAAATCCTCCAAAGCTAGTTACGAAAATAAAATTGCCAAGATACCAAAGACAACCACATGGCATTCTATAACTGTGTCAGTAGTCTAAATGGCAATGCTCAGATCTGCTCTGAGCTGCAGCAGAATGGCATTAAATATACTGATCCCAAGGATATTGCCATTATCCTGGCAGATCGATTCAGTGCCAACCTCACCCCACCCCCTCCCCCTAAATGGCCCATCTCAATACCGGAAGATTGCCAAATTCTGGTAACGGCCACACAGGTAAAAAAACGCACTCTCCAAAGCTAAGAATACAGCATCCATGGGACCAGATGACATCCCGGGCTGTGTACTACATGAACTACAAAATGAACTGGCACCTCACCTAAGTGTCATGTTTAATCATACCCTCACCTCTGGCTTCATGCCCACTGAGTGGCATACAGCAACAGTTATCCCACTCCACAAGGGGGGATCCACTTTGGATCCTGGGAGCTACCATCCCATCAGTCTGACGAGCTTGATCTGCAAGGCCATGGAACGTATTATCATGGAACTTATAAACAAAGACATTGGCAACCTTAAAACACTGAACCCCACCCAGTTTGGGTTCGTGAAGGGCCGATCTTGTCTCCTGAACCTGACTGACTTCTTCGACTAAGTCTCCAGAGCCGTGGACGAGGGTAAGGCAGTCCACACAGCCTATCTGGACCTCGCCAAGGCCTTAGACACCATCCCCCACTCTGGAATCATAGATAAACTTGCTGAGCTGGGCATTAATCCCTACGTCACTCGATGGGTTGCCAACTGGCTTACTGACAGAACCCACACTGTAAAAGTAGCTGACTCCAAATCCAGCTCCAGACAAGTGACAAGTGGAGTACCTCAGGGTTCAGTCCTGGGACCTCTCTTGTTTGGCATCTACTTCTCTGAAGTACAGGCCAACACTAAGGGACTCTGGCTAACAAAGTTCGCAGATGACTGCAAACTGGGAGCCATTATTTAAACTCCAAATTATGTTGATACTCTACAAAATGGCCTTACAGAAGCAGATGCTTGGTGCCAGAGCCATGGGCTCAAGCTCAATGCCAAGAAATGTATAGTTATCCCCTTTGGGAAAAAAACATGTACCCATGAATTACCACATAGGTGGCAGTACACGAAACACCAAAAATGTGATAAGAGACTTAGGGACACAGGTGGACAGTGGTCTCACCTTCAATAACCACATCGCCACAACAGTCAGGAAATCCTTCTATGTGGCACACCTCATCACTAAGGGCTTTTCATCCAGAAAAAAAGGAGGTCATTGTCCCACTGTACTCATCCCTCATTAGATCTATTATAGAATACAACGGCCCATTTGGTATGTACCTCACAAGACATCTGCAACAACTGGAAAGGCCACAGAAATGCCTCACTAAAAGAATCACAGGCCTAAAGCAGATGCCATATGCTGACTGCCTTAAAAAAAACTCCAGCTGTACTCTGTCGCATATCGTCTACTCCGAGGCGATCTCTGCTTAACATACAAGGCCGTGTCAAACCCAGAGCTGTTGGACATGCTACACTTAAAGAAATCTCAATCCCTGAGAGCCACACGCTCCAGGGATCTAAACTTTGTCATCACAATAAGCAAAACATGGTGGAGGGATAGGTTCCTGACCCAGAGACTCCCCAGACTCTGGAATAGACTGCCCATACATGTCAAGCAGAACTTCTCTTTGGCCCTCTTCAAAAGGAACCTTGATGATTGGATGGGAGAAAGGAAATTCACCCCAGGAATTACGTCAGTCGCCCTGCCAGACAGGGGTCTAGGGAAGTAAATAGTGTGGGAAGAAATAGCCAGGGAATTGTTATGGCTAGGCTTGTATAGGCCCTAGGGCCGATAGCCTAGTACCAACCTATGAAGACGGACACTTCAGATGTGAGCAAGATGGGTCACCCCTTCCTGTGTTAGTAATATTGTTCTGTACTGCCCCCCCCCCCCCCCCCCAGAGGTCCTTCAGTAGGAACCAGAGGGGAGCAAAGAAGCTGTGGTTTTGAAAGTCTCAAGGTTCTTTTCTGAAACTTTTCGGGGTAGACCCCCCTGGGGCAGAGGTGGGAATTCTAATGGCGGATGTTACCCCTGTGGCAGATGTGGCCCACAAAATCAGGGTTTCCGGAAACCAGTCACAGAGAGGCTTTGCTAGATGATCTGGATGATTGCTTGATTGCCACACTCTGGAGGCAGTCAAGGGGTGCTTATCTCTGCACCCTCAGGCTTGTGTGTCTATCACTCACGACACATGGGTGCAGAACATCATAAAAAAGGCTATTTAACCCCCTTTCTTTGCCAACCCTCACTCCTGTCAAGGGCTTCCCAATGTTCCACCCTTCCAAAGAAAAGCAGTAGTTCTAGAAATAAGAAGACTGCTGGAAAACCAAGTCATACAGGAGGCCTCCACCAGACGAATACTAATCTGGGACATACTCTAGATTCTTTTTTTCACAGGACAATTTCGGACTTCAGCCATCTCCACCAATATGTCAAACAGATGAAATCCTGAATGGTAACAATTTAGTCCACTTTCCCATTGTTGAGAAAGGAAGACTGGATGTGCCCAAATGACCTTCAGTATGGGTACTACCACATAATGATGGTCAGTCAATCCAGAAGATTTCTCTGCTTCTGGCTGGGAAACTGCCAATTCAGGGCCTTGCATTTTGGTCTCGCCACATCCCCCTGGGTGTTCAAGTGTGTGGTGGTGGTAACAGCTCATCTCTTAATGCAGGGTTCTGGGTGTTGCCATATCTGGATAACTGTCTAATCTCCATCCTCACCAGGAATTTTCTCATCTGTGATAGGGGACTGCTTGTTCTGCCTTTATACTCAAGTGGGTATTACAACAAACTTGTACAAGTCCAAGTTTCTCTTTGCTGAGACAGTAGATTTTTTAAGTGCCCATGTGGGTATGAGATGCCAAATTGCGAGACTTGTACAAAAGGTTGACCACCCACCACAGACAAGCATCTGAAGTTCTTTCCTGCTAGAAGCCCCCAGCAAGACTTAATTCCTCATCTCATAGGAGTTGTTAGGCTAGTGGCCCTAGAGCCTTTACAAGCCTAGCCATGTTAATCCTAAGTATCCCCATTTGTTCTTTTTGGGTAGTTTGCAGAAAAATTTATGAACAGAGTGGGTCTCTGATCAACACCGGCTACCCCTGTCCATGAGGGACATGGGTGCCACTCCACGGTCGAATTTACGGTTAATCATCCAATTATCTAGGTTGCGTTTGAATAGGGTCAGTGTGGAGCTTGTTTTACGTGAATAGAAAGTCTATTCTGGAGAAGCGCCAGTCTCTGGGAGACCTATCTAAAGATCCATCTTAATTCTTCTTCCACCCCCCCACCCCCCCAATGGCTCAAAAATAATTTTCAAAATCATGAATTTGAAAGTGTGTATGACATTAGTTTCTGTGATGTGTTGGTACAGTGCATTAGTTAAAAATGTTCTGTTAATATGTGAAATATGTTGCCCTATTCTTTCTTTGAACTTACGATTGGTCTTGCCAATGTAGTATGCCTCACATTTGCCACATTTTGCTAGGATTACATGTATTGCAGTTATAATAAGCTGTAAGAGTAACATTTTTGCCATTAATGGAATGTTTAATAGATTTATATGTGTATATATGAGGACAGTATACAAAATTATTGCATTTATGTGTTCCATGTTTAGTACTACTAAAAAGTGTATGGTTGGTGGGTTGTTCCTCATAGCACAGTTTGTTCTTTAATTTAGCATTTCTTCTGTAGCTAAAATTAGGTGATTCACTCAGAAAATTCCTTAATTCTGGGATGTCCATTAAAATGGACTACATTTTGTATAAAATATTTTATTGTTGGTGTGCTCATGTCATATGTGAGAGTATATCTATGAGTATGTACATATTCTCTACTTATGTTGTAATTTTGATCATTCTTATTAGAAAATTGAGGCTCAGAGTCTGTTACGCTTATCAATAATATAATTTTTAATTTTAAATACATTATTGGTCCTATGGCCTCTTTCTGTAAAGTTATATGCTGCTGATCTGATGTTATCCTAGTCACCGTTCATCACATATGGGTCTAGGATCCGACATCGGATCTGAGCCAACACACTTAGACAACAGTTTAGCTCAAGCTCCTTCCTTCCCATAATGCTCTGCTGCCGCCTAACCCCTCAGATCTCGTTGGCTGCATTTACATGTCAGACGCAGATTGCTCAGCTCCTCTGGTTATTTTGTCTCTTTGTAAGTAGGTGTTTTCTTTTGGGATTTTTCCTTATCTTTCTCACTTCGTAAAGCTCCTCTATAGTTTTTGTCTAGTTCCTACCCTTTTTCCCCTCCTGTTGGTTTGGTTTTTTTTTTTGGCACCTTTTTCATGGTTTTCTTAAGGTAGTTGTAATCCCTTTCTGGAGTGGTTCTTATTAGTTGTGGTTTCTTTTGTCTTTGGTTGTTTATTTGGTTTCAGTTAGTGTGTTTTTTGAGTTACGATGGACTTCAGGGTTGTGACTTTTGGCCTGTTTGTGGTACTGTCCTTCAGTTTTTTCTTGGTATTAGTTCCCTTGGCCTTTCTCCATGTCGGAGAAACCTTTAGGTTTCAAGAGGTGCTCCTTGTGTGGTCTGTTCGGACTTGCATGAGGAGGGCCTCTACTGTATCAATGCCAACCATCTGGAGGTTGAATGTGGCATTTGTGCTGTGTTCAACCCCAGAGCCCTGTTCGGCCGATGGAGCAAGCTGCCCTTGTCAAATAATCCTCTACTAAGTCGGGCCCCTCTTGCCATAAAAGAAAGGTTTCCCCTTCTTTTTCTTCCTCAGGGGAGAATCCTTCTAAGTAAGCCAGGCTGCTGGATCCCAGGTCCCCGGATTTGACTTCAGCATTAGCGGTGTTGTATCTAAGAACCTCAGATCAGAGTACTTCCAGAAAGTTGACTCCCAGGTCCAAAGCCTCTGCTTCCAGGTCTTCGGATCTAAGGGCTTTGTTCTCAACTCCTGGATCCAAGGCTTTCAGTCCTTCCTCAGATCCTCATGTTTCTTCAGATCCAGTTCGGTTAGATCCGAGACCTGTGCAGGATCCCAATGTTCTAGAGGATTTTCCTTCAGTCCCTTTGGGAGGGGATCATTTGTTTACTCCTCTATGCAGGGCCCGTTCTCCAGATCATAGAAGATCCTCGGGGTCCCGACATGGGTCTCCAGCTAGGTCCTCCATCTCCTCCCGATCCTTCATGAGCATCCTCCCATCAGACATGGACAGGATGGTGCAGTCCTTTTGAAGGCTCAAATTGAGTTGGGGCTTTTGGCTTCCCTGGCCCACAGGATCAGGGAGTCTTCTCCCCCTCCCCGCCTCCATTCTCCTCATCCAGCCTCTCACAGATTGGACTCAGTGGAGCCGGTACACTGCACGGAGGCGATGGGGGTTTCTGGGACTCCTTGTCCTTACCCCATTAGGGTGTATGGCCGGTGCTGTTCCATTTCACCTAGACAGCCAGGGCCACTGGTCTGGGTTCTTTCCCCAGAGTCTGCGGAGGCTGGTTCAGGTCCGGGCTTCTCTGACTGTTCTCTGCCCCTCGGTGCTTCGGCACTTGATAGCTCCAGACTCGCACTGTCCGGAAGGTTGAGGGTTCTGGAAGATTCTGCTCCCTCCTTTGCTGTGGTGTTATCAGTGGGGGAGGGGACCTCATCCAGTCCCTCAGCGTTTTGGGTAGTTTAAAGATCCCGCTCTACTACCAGAGAAGTCTTGGTCCGGCGTCGGTTGCTGTCGCTTCTTCCCTGACGTCAGTGCGCCAGGGGTATATAAGAGGCATCCAACGCCATTTTCTTCAGTCTTTCTTGCTGCGCAGTGCCTGAAGCAGAAGCAGCTCGCATGTGCCGGTCAGCCGACTCCTGAGATTTTCAATTCGAATTTCAGATCGAAGTCTTCAATAAAGCTAAGTACCCCGTTGTGGAACCTTGTCTTGCCTCAGTCCGATGTCAGAAAAAGGTTAACAATTGTATTTCTTGTGGGGAAGCAAATACCTCATAAGGACTTTCATTCTTATTGTATTCCTTGCCTAGGCCCAGACCACGACATCACAGGTTGTCGGTTTTGTGCTAGGTTTAATAAAAGAACTATTAAACGTCGGTTTGATATCGCCCAACATTACTTTGGTAGGAAATTTAATTATACCATGCCGTCGGAGCAACCGATGACCGGCATGCATAAAAAACGCAAGGATAAGGACAGGCAACCGAGACCCAAACCAGACTCCGAGGCCTTTGCTGGGCCTGTCGCCGGTTCTCCAGTTTTCAGTGAGGTGCCTACGCAGCCCCTGATGACCGCTGATTTAGAACCTCAGACTGCTTCCGATTCCCAATTACTAGGCTGCCGCTGCCTTCATCCTTAGCCTTTTCCGACTCCAGAGCAGAAGGAGATTCCGGTGTAGCAGAAACGCCTTCAGTTGCAGACGGTGTCTTCAGACCGACTACACTCACCATCAAATTTTATGCTAAGCCGAAATCTCCTTTAAAAACAAAAAAGACGGTACAGCAGTCTCCAGTACAAGGCCCCATGCCTAAGAAACAGATGCTTAAGATGGCTGAAGATTGAATTACCCTAATCAGGGGTTCCCATCCCCCTCCTGATAAAAGGCCAAGACAAGAGGAGGATTTTGCTTCCTCTGACCAGGTCTCAATTTCCTCAGATTCTTCTGAGGAACAGGAATACTCTTTTCCCCCTTATGAAGACTCTGATGCAGAAGAGTCTATTCCTTCAGCTTCTCCCCCAGAAGACTACTCCTTTGGGGAAACTTTACATACCATGAGGGAACATTTCCACTGGGAAGGCCAGGATTACTCTGATTCTAAGAAAAGGCTCCGAGAGTTCCTTTTACTACCCCAGCACAGACCCCTTGCTATCCCTCCCGTGTTAGACATTGTGAATGATGTTTACTTAGAATCGAGCCTTAACCCAGCCTCTCTACCTCCTGCACCAGCCAAACCAGACAGATAACTACAGAGTCCCTGACTCACACAAATTCCTATATAAAAACCCTGTTGCTGATCCAGAAACCATTTCCCAGGGTCTCAAAGGGGTTAAGGCCTCTATTGCTAAAAATCCTGTACCCTCTGAAAGGGATTCCATAGCACTAGACAAATGGGGAAAGAAAGTATATACCTATGCTCCTCTAGCTATGAGGGCCTTAAATTGCCAGTTTCACATGCTGAAATATCAGCAATACCTGATGTCTCAATTAAAACAAAAAATGATCACACATTCAGAGCAGCCTGATTACAAGGAAATGCAAGATTTGTTGCATGCAGCTGAACAAGTGGGAAAACATACTTTACAATGTGGATTTGATTCATTGGAGGCTTCCTGTAGAGCAGCAGTGACTGGGTCTGTCATACGTAGACATGCTTGGTTAAAAGAACAAACCCTACCTGATCATGTTTAAGCAAAGTTATTGGATGCACCTTTACAGCGGGATGTTTTATTTGGTGTAAAAGCAGAAGAGGTCTTAAGGAAAATGGAGGATAGGGCAAAATCTATGCAGATGGTCAAGGATTTTTTACAGGTTCAACCCCCTCGTTTCAGCAGAAACTGGCCAACAAAAAATTGGTCCTTTCCAGCATCTGACAGACCACATAGGGACAAATACAGACGTCCAAGGGGAAGAGGTCAGTCACAAGGCCCTTACAAGCCTCGCCAATGGGGTACCACAACCCAGAAAGGAGGAGAAGACAGGCCCCAAGCTATCAGAAGACAGACACAATGACTTAACCCTCAGACTGCCAAGCAAATCTCTCTTGGCAGCTACCTTGGGAGGAAAATTTGCACTTTTTGCAGACAACTGGCACATCATCACAAAAGACAAATGGGTCCTAAATATTGTCTCAACAAGGATACAGATTCCACTTTCACACTTTGCCAAGAATAAAAGGAATGCCAAACCTGCCACCAAATCAATGGGCAGAGGCTCAAAAACAAATTACAACTCTCATGGACATGAGAGCCATTCAACAGGTACCTACACAAGAGCAAGGACAAGGATTTTACTCAAGACTCTTTGTAGTTCCCAGAAAGGACAAAGCCTGGAGACCCATTCTGGACCTTTCAATTTTAAACACTTATCTGCAAGTACCCAAATTCAAGATGCTAACACTACAGCAGCTTTTTCCCATGCTGGGTAAAAAGGCTTGGCTAGTAACTTTGGACCTCAAGGAGGCATACCTGCATGTCCCTATCAGACAAAATTGCAGAAGATACCTCCGATTTACTGCAGGTTCAACTCATTATCAATTCTCTGTACTGCCCTTTGGCTTATCTACTGCTCCCAGGGTCTTCACAAAATGCCTGGCACCAGTAATTGCATACTGCAGACAAAGAGGAATCCAAATATATCCATACCTGGACGACTACCTTATTCAAGCAGAAAGCAAGGACATTCTTTTAAAGCATCTGGTGTTTGTCAAACACCTATTAAGTTGCCTAGTGTACACAGTAAACGAAAAGAAATCAAAACTAGTGCCCTCACAAAACATAATATTCCTGAGTGCCAGCTTAAATACAGTGGCCCAGATGGCTTATCTCACGCTAGACAAGCAAGCACAGCTGACTCAATACTTCAAAATGATGGCAACAAAGACCCAACTCCCTGCAAGAAAAATTCTGCAGGCCTTGGGATTCATGGCATCTTGCATACTTCTATTACCATTTGCAAAACTGCATATGAGGAAATTACAATGGTACCTGAAAAGCGTGTGGACTCAGCACAGCCACAGCTTGGAAACAATAATACCACTCATTCCCTGCCTTCAACAGGAGTTTCTGTGGTGGGCTCAGGCATGTCACCTCAACAAGGGTCAGCCTTTTACCTTACCCACAGCCAGGCAAACTATAACAGATGCATCGGACTATGCCTGGGGAGCACACATGGCAGGACAGTGCATTCAGGGCAAATGGACTACAGATTAAAGGCATCTGCATATCAATCAAAAAGAAATGCTAGCTGTACAGAATGCCCTAACAGCTTTCAAGGACCTCCTAAATCCAGGACAACTCCTAATAAAGATGGACAACACCACAGTAATGTGGTACATAAACAAGCAAGGGGGCACTCACTCCTACCCCCTATGCAGACAAGCAATGACCTTGTGGAACACAGCACTGACCTACCAAGTTCACCTACTAGCACAATTCCTGCCAGGAAAGAAAAAGACATTGGCAGACGACCTAAGCAGAAACATCATGGATCCACACGAGTGGAAACTAGATCCACAAGTATTTGCAATGATAACTCACAAATGGGGACGCCCAGACATAGATCTGTTCGCCAACCCCAAAAACTACCAACTTCAAAAATTTTGCACAAGGACATTCCACCCACTAGCTTGAAAATTGGACGTCCTCACATTCAGTTGGAAAACATTGACAGTGTATGCCTTTCCTCCACTGCCTCTTGAAAGTCAGATTAGAGAGGCCACAAATGATTCTCATTGCTCCAGACTGGCCACGCCAGCACTGGTATCCAATACTAAGGAACATGGCCCATGGCCCACCATGGATTTTGCCTCAAATTCCTCACCTGCTCACTCAGCAAAGCAATCAGATTCTACACAGCCAGCTCAAGACTTTAAATTTGGCTGCATGGCAAATAACCTAAACAACCAGCCAACACTTCTCTCTAAAGCTGTTATGGATGTCATTCTGAAGGCCCAGGAGGCCCAGCACCAGGAAAGCCAATTCAGACAAATGGAAAAGATTTTGCACCTGGAACCAGGTTAAAGGCCAAAATCCCCTTGTTCCAAACATTCCTCAGATTCTACAATATTTAACTGAGATGTTGCACAAAGGACTTTCTTTTTCATCTATTAAGATCCACGCCTCAGCGATTTCAGCTCACTACAACACGGATCCTCCTTTATTTTCTCATCCACTGCTAAGACAGTACCTCAGAGGGGCTAAGAACACAAGACCGCCCAGGAGAGCACCAACACCAACTTGGGATCTCACCTTTGTTCTGGAAAAGCTTATACTGCCGCCCTTTGAACCAGCTTTTACAGCTGATTTAGAGTTTCTATCATGGAAAACTGCCCTGCTGCTAGCAATAACTTCAGCTCGAAGAGTCTCAGAGCTACAGGCCCTAATGGCAGTGGAGCCTTTCCTCATTTTTCATCAAGACAGTCGCTCTACGAACGAACCCTTCCTTTATGCCAAAGGTGGTATCCAGTGTGGCCCTAAACCAAACCATTCATTTGCCCACCTTTTTCCCAAACCCCCAGAACAAAGGAAAAAGGCTACTGCACTCTTTGGACATTCACAGGCGATTACGTTACTACTTGGATAAAACTAAGGCTTTCAGAAAATCTGACCAGCTCTTTGTATCTTATGCTGCAGAATCACAAGGAAAAGCTATCTCAAAACAGACCATTTAAAAATGGATAGGACATTGTATCCGTTTCTGCTACACACACATCATGGGAAACCGGTACCTGCTACCATTAGGTCCCATTCCACCAGGGCTACAGCTACTTCAACAGCCTTTCTCAGGGGGGGTACCAACCAAGGATATTTTGGAGGCTGCAACTTGGAGTTCAGTGCACACCTTCACCAAGCAGTACCACTTACCTCTATACTCTAAAACCAGAGCTGGCTTTGCCACTGCAGTTCTGCAGGGCCTACTAGCCTCTCCAAACCCTGTTCAACTCGCCTATCCTTAGCTTTGGGATTCAACCCAAGTGTGATGACTGCAGCAGTGTAACACGTTGAACATAGTACAGTTTTGTACCTACCATAAATGTAGATGTTCGAGTGTTCACACTGCTGCAGTCCAGGTTACCCTCCCTCCATCACCTCTGACCTAGCTGAACTTTTCTATGCCTTTCTATCTGGTACAACCTTTGTGGTGTATTTGCTTGTAACTGAAGGTATTCCTTGTATTTCCTTTACATGTTTTATTGGCAATATGTATTGCCCACCTACTTGGGGGCAGCTGACATCTGGGGCAAGAAAAACTGAAGAAAATGGCGTTGGATGCCTCTTATATACCCCTGGCGCACTGACGTCAGGGAAGAAGCGAAAGCAACTGACGCTGGACCAAGACTTTGGAACTCTGGTCGACTGCGGGACCGCCTGAGGGCAGAATAACCCCAAGTGTGATGACTGCAGCAGTGTGAACACTCGAACATCTACATTTATGGTAGGTACAAAACTGTACTTTCCCTTTCACATTGGTACATTAGAATATTAGCGTGTGTATTGGCTATGGAAGTGGCCATTGCTACGCCCTGATTTGTTTAAACAGTTGCTGAAACTGAAAAATCTTGTTTGTAAGAACCAAAAGTAGCAATTCCCATATAATTTCAGATTTAGAAGCAGTGTAATCTGAAAGTTCGCTAAGATATTGAACACTGATGTCATTTGGTATTATCTTAGAGTGAATCAACAGCTAATGTCACTAGATAGTAACTGCTTAAATCGTTTTCTGTTGACCACTCTGATAATTGATATAAAAAGTCAGGTGTGTCTCTGTTAAGTTCTTTGTAATTTGAATATCATGATATTTAGAGGCTGGTTCTGTGACCCATCTGTGGTGGATTTAGTCTGTTTCATGGATGGAGATAGCACTGATATGTTAATCTTTGGGATGCCACACGGAACTGGTATTTTAAGAGAGTTTGCCTTAAGTATTGAAATAGTTCAGCATCTATTCGTTGATTTATAAGTAAGGTATTGTAAGAATGCTGTTATTAATTTTTTAATTTATGGAACATCTGTTCATTAAAATATAATCGTCAGTATTTAAAAGCTCATTCATGGCATTCATATAATGTGTAGTATCCATTACTACTATTCCTCCACCATTGTCAGCACCTTTTATAACAATCTCAATGTTGTCAATGATTTTAATGCTTGACATCTGTTTTTTATTAAGATTGTAGAAGCATGTTTTTGTTCTTTACATTTGGTGTTAAACTGACATAAGTGATACAGTTCACATTCTACAGCCTTGTTAAAAGCTAGTACTATCAGATTTTGATTTGGCATAAATGTACTGGTTCTTCTAAAAAATAAAGCGGATGTTTGTATTCTGTGCACCAAAGAACATTTTTAAATTCAAGGTTCTAGTGAAGCACTTAAGTTTAATTATAATTTGTGCTAAATCAGTCTGTTGTGCAGGAATAAAAGTTAGACCTCTAGATAATATGAACTTTTCATCCAATGTTAAATCATATTTAGAGATGTTAAATACTGTGTTAGTGTTGTCAGTCAAGTTTTCATTTGGCTCTATGTGATGGGATGATGAACCACCTTTTGGTTGTGCTTGTCTCGAAAGCTCTTCTTCGTCTGACGTGGTTGTGACATAGGTAGTAGCTCCTCTGCTAGTAGAGAAAAATCCAAAGGGCCCAGTGCTGTTATATTATTCGCATCAATTAAGGTGGGCTGTTGAGAAATCTCTTCATTGTTCATCCAAAAATTTGTGACAGGTTTTAGATAAGTATGTTGTACTTCAGTTTGTACTTTCTTATTGGACCAGGTGAACAAGTGACCCAACCAAAAATCATTGATGTCCCTTTTTAGTTTCATTTTTTTATTTTAATTACCCTTAATGAGAAACCTTTGAGGTATCTTAATTGAGCCAGTTAGCTACACATCTAGTAGTATAAGGGTTAATCCCCATCTGAGAGAGTTTCTTAATGATGCCAGAGTAGGGAATTGTGGTGAAAGCATTGGGAAAATTGAGCTAGGCAGTGTGTACAGTCTTCCTTCATCCATGGCTTTGGTGAATTTCTGAAAGAAGTCCACCAGGTTTAATCAGTATGATCTACTCTTAATGGAACCAAACTGTGTTAAGTCCATTGTTTGGAGGTTGCCTATGTCCTTGTTGGTAAGATCCATGATAATTCTTTCCATGACCTTGCAGATGAGGCTGATTAGACTTATGGGTCCGTAGTGCCCATGGTCAGTTGATGCCCCCCTCCCCCCCCAGTGGTCACCCATTTTTTCAGAAAAAGAACCTGGTCAAAGGA
The DNA here is from genome assembly GCF_019279795.1 of Protopterus annectens. NCBI lineage: Eukaryota > Metazoa > Chordata > Ceratodontiformes > Protopteridae > Protopterus > Protopterus annectens. Next base: position 610,833,270 of record NC_056747.1, read on the forward strand.
CAGTTGGTTAGAATTAGTCGGATGACCTCTGAGGAAGAGGATTTTGTTAAGGAAGTAGAGATCGTCTCCCAGATGTTTAGAGACAGGGGTTACCCTGACAATCTTATTCAAGACATTATAGAAGAAGTGGTCCTAGGTAGGAAAGGGAGATTTGCACCTATTTTAGGTAATGATGAAACATTGAATCCTCATAGCAATGATTTAGCTTCTAACCTTAGTTATGAAGGAGCATACATAATGAATTATTCGGGGGATTCACGTAACATCAGGGAAGTAATTATTAGAGAATGGTAACGTTTTCTTCAGATCACTGAACTAAAACAAATTCAAAGTCCACCTTTGAAGTTTATTTACAGGAGGGACACGAATTTTAAGGGACTATTTGAATTTGGTAATGGCCCTAGACTAGATTATTCATCCAGAAAAAAGGGGACTTACAAATGTGGTTCATGTTCTCAATGTCCACATGTTGGAAATTGTTCCAGTATTTTTATACCTAGTAGAAATAGGTATATTAAGAGCCACACATTTTCTAATTGCACCACCCAAGGTGTGGTTTATTTAGCTTTGTGTTCCCCCTGTGGGTCCTCTATGTTGGAAAAACTGAGAGGAAGCTAAAAACCAGGATGTACGAACATTATTATGAAATAAAAAAGGAGAATATGAACAACACACTTTTTAGACGTACCCTTACATGTCCATCAGCTTCTTTTAATTTTTTTGTTATTGAAGTGGTACCAAAAGAAATCAGGGGGAGGTATGTGGGAGACCAAACTAGAATACAGAGAGTTATATTGGCAGATCATATTAGAAGCTACTAGGATTCCTGGCCTTAATGATACAATTTCTATAATGCCAGTTTTAAAGTTGAGGAGTGCAAAATTATAATCTGCCACTAGATGTCAGTATTAGTTTAAACATTTAGAATAATCAATTTTATATATTTAAATATTTTTGTATATTTACACAATTTTTAAATGATTTATTAAAATTATTATTATTGTTTTTTATGGTTACACATACACAGATTACATCACTTATCTATTTTTATTCATCAATATGGGTTTTGGAACTTGTCTTATTTATACTGAGTGAAAGACTAGTGTTTGCGTTTTTAAATATTTTTCAATTGAATCATTTATTTAAATATTTAATTGTTTTAATGATATCATTGGTCTATGCTTGGTCTGATAAGATTTATTTAAGTGGAGGATTTTGGTGTATTGCTGTTTGCCTTTGATGAAGATTTTCGAAAACGTATTATGTATACAAGCGTTTGGGTTTTTGCACAATAAACTGCCTTGTTATTTCAACTTTCTCTTGGTACCCGGTCTGTACCCTTATTTGGTTCTCCTGGACGAACTTTTGGTTGTTCCTGAACAAGTGACCCAACCAAAAATCATTGATGTCCCTTTTTAGTTTCCTTTTTTTATTTTAATTACCCTTAATGAGAAACCTTTGAGGTATCTTAATTGAGCCAGTTGGCTACACATCTAGTAGTATAAGGGTTAATCCCCATCTGAGAGAGTTTCTTAATGATGCCAGAGTAGGGAATTGTGGTGAAAGCATTGGCAAAATTGAGCTAGGCAGTGTGTACAGTCTTCCTTCATCCATGGCTTTGGTGACTTTCTCAAAGAAGTACACCAGGTTTAATCAGTATGATCTACTCTTAATGGAACCAAACTGTGTTAAGTCCATTGTTTGGAGGTTGCCTATGTCCTTGTTGGTAAGATCCATGATAATTCTTTCCATGACCTTGCAGATGAGGCTGATTAGACTTATGGGTCCGTAGTGCCCATGGTCAGTTGATGCCCCCCCCCCTTTGTGCAGGGGGATTACTGTTGCTGTTTTTCATTCTGCAAGAAAATAGTCAGTTCAAGCTGTGATTAAAGAGAACGCCAGGTCGGATCCACTAGGTCTTGTTTTAGATTTAGTAAACAACCTGAGATATTATCTGGTCCTATTACGGCAATGGTTTTGTACATGGCAAGTGCATATTACCTGTTCTCTAGAGGAACTAGTCAGAAGCCTGGTGTTGGGTATGCTTTGGGATATGGTAGGTGGAGATGGGGGGGGGGGGGTGAAGTTTACACTGAATCTGTCAGCTAGCAGGTTGGTGATAATTTTGGTGTAGTATGAGTAATCCCATCTACAACCAGTTTGGCACATAGCTGGGCATTCCCTTTTAGACTTCGGAAGTAGTTAAAGAATGCCTTATGGTTATTCTTGGCTAAGGATGCTGTTTTAGTTTTATAGTTTGCTTTAGAAGACTTCACAGGATTTCAGATAGTCTTGTTTAGGCTTTGGAGGGAACTCTTCCTGTGCAGAGTGGTATCCCTCTTGCTTTTGGGCAGCAGTTTCTTTCTCTTGTTGCATAATCTGTTTATACTTGAAGTTCACCACAGTGGCATGTTTTTATGGGAAGTCCTGGTTTTGATCCAGTCAGGTAAAGCAGAGTTTATGCAGTCACTTAAGTGTTTGTACAGGGCATTTGCATACACTTCTGCACAGTGATCACTGATTTCTGCGATTGCGGGTGGTATGAAGGTTTTCGTACCATCGCTTAGTAGGCTGTAGTTAGCTTTGGTAAAGTTTTTTTATAATTTTTATTCCTGTGAGGATATCAGTTCCAGTAGTTATTTTGAAACGAGACTGATTTGTGGTCTGACCTAACCAGGGAGGGCATCATGTGTGGGAAAGTACAGTGACCCTGCCCCCCCATGTTGGTGAGTACTATGTCCAGAACGTTAGAGCCCTTAGTGGGGATGCAGACTATCTGAGCATTTGTGTTAACAGAGTCCAAGAATCTCTGGGCGAGTGTGCTTTCGCTTGTGTATTTCACCCAGTCTTTGGAAGGATAGTTGAAATCTCCCATGGCTAAGGTGTTGGGCTGTATGGCGAGGGATTCCAATAAGTTGAGGTAGGTGGCGTGCTTATCCTGGTTCGTGGTGGGGGATCTGTAACAAGCAATGATGCGGTATGGTACTTTCCCAATAGTTAATTGTACATGGAGTAGTTCAAGAGAGTCTTGCTGTTTGACCAATCTCAAAGTGCATTTGGTTTTAATGAAGATGGATAGACCTCCACCTTTGGTTCCTTCACACTCATTTTGAGGTCTGAATATGTGGAAGGCATTGTAGCCTTGCACGGCCGTGGTGCTCTCAGCGGCCTTGAACCATGTCTTGGTAACTGCACAGATGTCAGTATCCTCTAAGGTGAGTAGTGCTTCCAGGGAGTGCAGCTTCTTGTTTAAACTCCTAGCATTAAGCAGCACAACCCTGAGTTTGTCTCTATTAGATTGTTACGTTGGAAAATTTCTGGCCTTTGCCAGTATCCAAAAGCCTAGGGGGTACAGGTGCAGATAACCTATAGTAAAGTAGCAAATTTTATCTACTATATCTGCCCAGGCTGACAGATACTGACACCAGAAGCTGAGCCAATTGTTGAATTCAATCATTTTTTGTTTATATTGTGGCAACATCCTGGGCAAGGGTAGGATACTGCTTAGGGCAAGGTGCATACCTGTCTGGGGCACATAATCAGAGAGTTCGGTTATGTCTCTCTTCATATAGTCCAGAGAGGTGCATCTCAAATCATTCACTCCCAACACGGATTATGACAGATTCTTAACGGTACTTGTTGCTGAGTCACTTGAGTGCATGTGTGATTTGTCGGATCCTGGCAGCTGAAAGGCAGCAGACAGTGACCTTTTCCTTGTCCAGTCTGGTGAGGTGGACATCTGTGTGTCTCACTATGGAGTCTCCTATGGAGTCTCCTATGACCAAGATGTGTTTTGCCTTGGGGGCTTATTTGTTGAGAAACAGGTGTGTGTGTGTTATGTGTAGTGATTTTGTTTTTGCTTAGCGATAAGTGTGGGTGGTGTATGTTTGGAAGGTCTCTGGCCTTTTAGTAGGCTTTAAGTGAGTAGCTCTACATATGTGGGTTTGTGTGTCATGACCTTATTTTGTGTGAGAGGTGAAGCATGTGTGCTGACAACCTGTTTGATGTCTAGCTTGTTTTTACGTGACAGAATTGACTCCAATTCCACATTGTATTTGCATCTCTCACATAGGGTGTTTGCTTTAGGGGTAAATGGTTGTCACTGTACATGAGGCAATTCCTACATTGCCTCAAGATGCTCATATCAATCATGCTGGCAGGAAAAAATAAGAGAACTTCCCCATCCATTGTGGCAGTACTTTTCTGAAAGTGATATTTGGGAAGGAAATGGGCTAGCTGGTCTTATTTACAAAGAGCAAAAAATGAAGCAGCAATTTAATTAAATGCAGTCAACAAAGTGCAGTGCTGGCTTAAAATATACATATTTTTCATTTTTTTTCAGTGGATGACTTGGATTTTAGTGCTGATACACTCCAAACCTCTGGCTAAAGTTTCCAAACAGTGAGCAGCTCCAGTAAAATGAGCACAAATCTGCCCAAACATGACGCTTGTAGACATGGAAATTTAAACAGCTTTGACACAACTACTAATGGGAAAGCCCCAAACAGAGCCTTTCTCCAGCAATTTCCAACTCAGATGTGTCCTGAGCTACATAATTCTGCCACAGGGGTGCAGGGAGGCCCTTTTAATGAAAGATGGCTGGTTTAAGAGCATAGTGATACCAAACAGCCTAGATTCAGTAGGTCTGAATCTTGCCTGTCCTGCGTAAGGCAAGGAAAGACAGTTTCTACATGGAAAGGAGTAAGGGAGAGTCACTTAAAGGTGAAAGTGAGAATGTTTAGTAGTATACTATTAGATGACCTGCAGTGGTAACACCCTGTGCAAAAACTGGCAGCTCTTCAAGCAGCTGTGAACAGTGGGAGACTATGGAGAGCATTTCCTGTTGATGATTTTAAACTGGAGAAATTTGCTTATATGCAAGCACGGGAACCAAGGCTTTTATACTAGCAGGATGAAAGACTTTTCTGAAGTTAAATCCTCGGCCAATCCGATAAAAACACAATAAGCTATCTACCAGTATTTCCCATCTTGGATAAGTTGAATTTAGCTCTCTGCTCTGACCAGAGTGCAAAAAAAACCCCTTCCAATGTAAAACAAACTGGCTTTGCACTCAAGTGCGGTACAAATGCTTTAGAACAGAAGTAAGAATTCCTGCAATATCAAGAGTCCCGGGAAATAAGGTCACTAACCCTGAGAAATGTTCATAACACACAAAAACTTTGCAAAACTTAGGAATATTTTGGCAGACTCAGAACAGCTTGTGCAGAATACTGTTACAACCTAAGAGCGGAATGGTAACAAACAGTTTCTTTAACAAGTGCAGGCTGAAAAGAGCAATAAGTTCAAGCAAATAAATAAATGCAGCACAGAAGTGTTAAATATCGCTGAAACAGCTAGATCAAGTGCAAAAAAAAATACTTCTATCAGTTATGTAGGTCCAGATGTTTTTTGAAACAATCCAAGTCTTGCAATCACAGGTTTCCAACCCAGGCACAAGGAAGCTCTGAATAAATGAGTTTGATGGCTGCTTTAGTTACCTTGGTTCCTTTAGCCATATTATCACATGAGAGTTGTTCAGTAGACACGTAAGAGTACAGTGGGTCCATCACACATCAATCTATGAATTTCCAAATATGTCTAACAAACATTTGCAGAATGCACATTCACTGGTGGCTGAAGTCCTAGAAGGTCTCCAAAGGTTTCATCTTTCTGCTTTATTCTCCCGAAGCCACAGTCACCACGGACAACCTCCAAGCTTGGGGGGGGGGGGGCACTACATGGGAAGGACTGCCCAAGGCATGTGGTCCCCTTCTGAGGCCAGTCTTCATATCGACCTTCTGGAGATGAAGACAGCCCTAGCATTGCAGGCTTTCCTGTACTCCCTTCCTCTAGGAGTGATATCCATTCAGATGGACAATGTGTCGGTAGTCTGGTACATCTATAGATATAGGTAGCATGCTCCTGCAGACGTGAGAGTTTGGTAATGGGTGATATCTTCTGACTGCTTTCTGGGAACAGTGCGCATTCTAGGGAAATCTAGTGTTCTAGCGGACAAGTTAAGTATGCCTATCTGTCTTTCAACTCAAAAATGGTCCCTCATTTCGATAGTGGCAGAGAAGGTTTTCTGTCACTAGGGTCGACTGTGCTGCAGTCTGTTTGTTTCCCCACTCAACACAAAATACAGCAGGTACTTTCCCTGATCTCCTAACAGAGGGAGTCGCCAAGGGATGTTCTGACCCACATTTGGCCTCCTGGGCTCCAGTATGACTTTCTTCTACCCCCACATTACAAACTTCTTATAGAAAGCCTCGGTGAAGGTCACAATTATCCTCATTTACCCTTTCTGGCCTTGATAGGTGTAATTTCCATTCCTCTGGCCTCATCTGATGGGACCCTCTTTGGTTGCTGTGTCCCAGTCCAGATCTTCCTTGTCACCCATCTGGGATGCATCAACTAGATATTCAAACCCTCAAGTAGGCATCATGGGATAATGGGTAGCCTCGAGCCAGTAAACAGCTCTCGAGCTATTGAATAAGGCCGAGTCAGAGCCGAGGATCGGCTCTGATCCCAAACAGCAAGAAAGAAGGCAAGATGAAGACAACTAACATGGAACATTATGGTAGGTACATAACTTCTTATTCTTTTGCTTCCCTTAAATTATCCAAGCTCTTCCTGAGGGGCACTTTCCTTCTTGGGCCTCCTGTAAGGGATCCTACTCTTCCTTGGGACATCACTGTTCTGTTACAGGCTTTAACTAGACCTCCTTTTGAACCCACATCCAAGGTGGACCTCAAGTTTCTGGCTTGGAAAACATTATTTTTGGTAGCAATTACTTCAGCTTGGAGAGCATAGGCATTGCAAGCCCTTTCTTACAAACCTCTATACCCGACCTTTCATAAGGATAATATCCCTGCAAACTGACCTATCTTTTATTCCAAAGGTAACACTGGAGACGTTGCTAAATCATTCTATCAGTCTTCCATTCTTATCTAATTTTGCCAACAAAGAACAGTACATGCTGCATTTGGATGTGCATCATCAGCTGCATTTCTCCCTTCACCGTACAAAGAAAATTAGAAAGTCTGGTCACCTGTTTGTCCCAGTTTGGCTGTTTCTAAAGTGAATCTTTCTAGATGACTATTTGACTGTATCTTATAAGTATACAGAGAGAAAGCCTTGACTTCACCCAAACCCATCAAGGCTCACTTGACTAGATCTGTGGCTACTTTGCCATCTTCTTTTCAAGATCTTCCATTGATGCTATTTGCAGCCACTTAATCATATGTACATACCTTCATTTCCATTATAAATTGGATTCAGACTCCAGAAATAGGGCTGATTTTTGTTTCAGTTGTCCTCCAGAATATCCTTTTATCAGGCCTCCCAAACATTTTCTTTAGCTGGGGATTCTGCCCCATCCGTTGTGGAATGGAATGAAGAGAGAACATCAGATTTGAAAGTTATGTACTTACCATAACGATACATCTGTGTTGTCTGCTTCTGTCCTTTCTCAACTTCCCTTCCTTCTTCCCACTTCCCATGCTCTTGGTGTTAGTATTTATTGGTTTCCGGTACAACCATACTTCCTTTACCTGGGTCTTTTCATATGCTGTTCAAGCTCCAGAGTATAATATGAGCTAACATACTAAATTTATGAATTCTGGTCTTTCAGGACAGCACCTTGTGTCTATTATTTAGTGCTTGAGTAAACTTGATGTGAGGTAACTTCAGGGTCAAGAGGGGTTTATGAGTAAGGGGAGGAGTGAGCCTGAGCTTTGGATTTTAAATCTAGAGTGGCTAAAGTTGGATCCAATGTTGGATCTGAAAAGCCTGTCCATTAAAGGACTGAGTGGGCAACAGATATCTGTCATTAAGGTAAGTTGTTCTTCTTTCGGCTTTTCCCGGTTAGGGGTCGCCAAAGCGGAACTCCAGTCTGCTAATGATTGGCATTAGATTTTTACAGTGCCAGCCCGATGCCCAACCTTCAAGAAAGGCACGCCCATTCATGCATGTCTTTCAAACGCCACTCGACCGCAGGGAGGACATGCAGACTCCACACACAAGGCGCTCCAACCAAGAATCATATGGGAGAACCTCTTGTTGTTAGGCAACAACGCTACTGCTACACCACCACGGCTTACAGTACATAACTTTTATTTAGTCCCTTTAGTTCTGTAAACAGGTCAGGCATATTTTTATCAACCAGCGAAAAAGTTGTGGACAGTAATAAAGAGCTGAAGGAATTTACCTTGAGGAAAAGAGGACAAGAGTTAAGTAAGCTAAGTTGATCTTCTCTATATAACAAGGTGGTTTAGTATTACCTAATTTGAGGGGATATTGTACAGCTGCGCATTTAAGTCTTACGTATGTAACACAGGCCGAAGGTTATAATCTAAAGTGGAAATGGATGGAGATGAAGCAGGGGTGTTCAAGAAATAAGGCAAGCGCAGGGTTTTGGATGTAGATCCCTAAGGAGAATAATAATCATACAGAGCATTATGTTCATAAAGGTGCAGAAAGCAGTCTAAGAATTAAGCCAGCATAGGAATGGAGAAAGGGGATTTTGCCAATCGGGATGAATGCAAGTAGAACTACAGAAAATAGGCAAGAGGGGGCTAGAATTTACTGCAGAAAACTGACAAAAGAATCGGAGTACTTGGAACAAACAAATAATTGGAGATGGAAAGGTAAGAGAGAGTGATGAGGCAAAGAAAAATTTTGGACTGCAAGTTAGATAGTGCCTTCTCTACTAGTAATCCGAATATAGATGAGTGAAAGACCTGCTTGGGTAGAGTTTTTGCTGAATATAGAACATAAGTTGCTGTTAAAAAGAGAATAATTGGCATGGCATGTAAAATATTTCATGATAACTGTAAGAATCAACCAGAGAAGGTTAGAAAAGATTGGGAAGGGAGGCTGGAAACAATTTATGAGGGTACAATGGGAGGATATGTGTTGTGTTGTGTCATTCGGCTTATCCCGGTTAGGGGTCACCACAGCGGAACTCCAATCCGCTAATGTTTGGTAGTGGATTTTTACATGCCGAGTTACCAGCCCTGACGCACATGGGTCCCAAATATGCAACAATGTCCAGAAGGTTTAGGAAATTTTTAGTGGAAGTGTTTGCATAGGTATTTGTATACCCCAAGCTTCAAAGGATTTTTCCTTGGTTAAATAGCAAATGCTGGAGGTGTGATGGGGAAGAAAGAGCTAACTGGGAACATGGCTTTTGAGAGTGTAATAAGTTGGTAGATTTTAAAATGTCCCTGCAGAGTACTCTAAAATGTTAATGTATTTTTTTTCTTTTCTGTTAATATATATGTGCTTATTTCTTAAGTGATAGTTTTAAAAAGTGTTTAAAAATAAAAAGCTATGGATATCAGATTAGGGAAGCAGTTTTCTTCTGCAGATGTCTTTCAGAGTCCAGTTGTTGCATTCTGCTGGTAGATTTGCTGTTAAAGAAGAATGAAAATAATCACCCATAGTTCATTGCCCATTCTTCACACGCGTCAAGAAGGCATTCCATCCATCTTCTGCATTTGCTCTGTTGCCGTATCACCTGTAAAACACCAATGTTTACAGTCCTTCATAAGCTTGATTCCCAAGTGTACTTCTAAGATCTCCTTTTTTTTTTCAGACTGAGATGTGTGCTTATCCAGGAAAGAAACAGAGAAGTTTATTGTGTAAGTTTTAGGTGAGCCCCCAACTCATGATGGCATATCTGTCACCAGAAGATGAAAACTGGGAAAACAGAACAGAAGATCTGCATTGTCTGCCTTGCTTGCTGACTCCCACCAATGAAGATCCTTGATCAGTGGGAGCTTTGAGTTGATGGGGCTGTCGACTGATTACACAGATTACACAAATAATATTGAAATTCCCATAAATTTATTTAACCAGCCACGCTGTACTGTAATAATGACTAACATATATGGGTCAACTTACTGAGAAAAAAATCAAGTCATAAGAAAAAAAAAAGCTGAGATGCGGCTAACTGAAACAAGTTTACTATCTTGTATACTGACTGATTCTAAAGCTGTAGTAGCTCCGAGTAGAAAAAAAATCTAACTCTTTTCACTGATTTCAAATGATTGGAGAAAAGAAGTGACAGCTTCTTCCCAGTATTGCCCCTTTAAAATGAGTTTGGAAATGATAAAATGTTTTCAGCATACAGGTGATAGTTGCAGGTAGCTGGCAGCCGTAGTACACTGTGGAAGCAGTCACAGAATAAAGTTATAGATGGAAATTGCTGAAGGTCTTAATCAAGAATTTATCTTGGTATTTTGTAAAAGAAAAAGTGCTCCTGCAAAACAATGCAGGCTCTTAATTTTATCTTAGAAAAGCAAGGCATGGTAGACCATTTATACTCAAGATTATTTTCTGACCCAGGTGGCTAGAAATACAGATCAGAAACAAACTCAACAAAAAGTACACCTGTAAATATCATTCAGATTTAGTAAGCAGCATTCATTTTTTTCCTACATAACCATCCAGAAATAATTCTTGGAAAATATAAGTAGCTTCATGAATAATGTCATTATACTACATTACTATGAATAGCAACAGATGAAAAAAATGTAGCCACTACAGAGCTAAAATAACGAGTTTCTTTCTCAGGATCTGGAAAATGTAGGATATTTAATTTTATGGTACAAAAGGTTTAATAAAACTTGTATAGTCTTTACCTGCAGTCAAGTGAAACTGGTCCAAGTTGAGGAAAGGAAAGTGAACCAATAAAAGACCATTTAAAATTATGAACAGACATAGGAATAAAGTTATTTTCATGCAAACATGATTTCCCCAAGAACTTGAGATTCCTGAAATGTGTGTGTATTTGAGCAAGGAATCAATTCTTGGTGATATTGCATCTTATAAAATATATGAGCAGTGCCCCGAACTGATTCACTAACTGAAATTACATTGTATTAACTTTTATTGAAAGAACGTTATCATAATCTTCAGTTTGTGTGTAATTATTCCCATATTTAATATAAGATATTTTCGTGTCACACGTGTTTGTGTAATCAAAACTGCATTCCATGAAAGGGCTAAGATATACATTATCAACAAATTGCTCATAAATTCTAGACTGAAATGTTCTCTTGTTGATTAAAATCAACCACTTTACAAACATCCCAAGCATTAATTATTTTCTTCCGTCTCTCGGCGCTGAAACATATCTGAAGTAAATTATGGAGTATTTCTTGCTGTTTTTAACAAATCTACAATAAAAGGGTGTAATAGATGTTTAACTAGCTTTTCTCTTGTAATCTAGTTGCCATTTCTTTATACTGTAAACCAGTGGTGGCTGGTGACTTCAAATCAAAAGGGGGCTGCTGGAGACAGCTGAATGGGTGGGGTCAATGGGAATGGGTGTGACCAACTAGAAAGAGGAGGAGCTATGCTCAAAACCACAAAAACTTTAATTCAATACGCTGCCCTGGGTGCCAAACCATCATTATGGGAGTCCAATCAAGACAAAATGAAGTGTAGAAGAAAAAAAAATATTTCAATCAATTGGCTGCATGACAGCTTACTTAATATCTAGATGGAAACAAAAAGGATGTGAGGCATGAAAAAATAAATTACTTTTTAAATACATTACTGGAATGCCAGTCAAAATCAAGTACAAGAAAAACAAGCAGCACTTAACTCAAATCACTTCTCCTTGCACTCCATTTCTAATTATAATTTATATTCAGCTTTATTAAAGTACCAAGTAACATGCTGAAAGTGGCAATCTCTGTGATACCCTCACTTGTAAAAATGTTTCTTATCCAAAAAAGACCTGCTGCCTGACAACTATCTACTTGTTTCATGGGGAAAACATGATCAAAGTAAAAAATGAAAAGCAAACAAGAAACAAGCTCAACATATATTGCTTAAAGGATTACTGCACAGGATATGGACCACGCACGATAGATTGACATTCTGTTTAGTTTGCAGGTAAAGCCTGTAATAAGCTTAACATAATCTAATCCTGGCCTTTATTACAAATACTGTCATATGCATTTCAATACCCAATGCTTATACATTATCTAGTTATGTAAGTATTCTCTGCATAGCAACAACAGAAAGGCTTTCAATGTTGGCAATACTGCTTATTAAAACTTACTTGCATCTTACAATATCAGACAAGCTTACCCGATGGTCATTAAAGCACTGCTACTTAAACACAGAGCAAAAGGCACTTTCTGAATAATAATAAGCATATATCAACAGTATAAAAATGACAGAAACCAGAACATTATGCAGAATCAATGACAGATGAAAAGCCACTGTAGTACTTGTGTTTACCTTGGATGAGGGGGAATAGTCTGCACATTTACACTGCATAACTGCTCCTTGCCTTGCTTGGACACATCCAGAGTCAATACATGGGGGAGTGTGGTGCAACAAGTTTGTCACAATTTGAAATGTCTCTGGCTGACTGCAATGGCCCTGACACATTTGTCATACCTCTCAACCTCAGAGCAAGAAATGTGGACAAAGCCATACATAGAAGTGGGACAAAGGCCCAAAAATGACAATTTTTAAATATTGCTCTTACAAACTTAGAAAGATAATAGAATAGTAGGACTTGCATTAGTATGAATTTTCTGAAAGGTATGAAATCTGAAACTCAAATATCTTTCATTATTTTCTAACTTCAGTCTTTAATGATTTGCCACTAATTTGCCTAAAATACACAATTTTATGAAAAATGGACCAAAAATGTGATGTAGAAATATAAAATAGCCACATAATACAGCTGGGAACCTGTCAAAGAAGGGACACTTTTAATATTAGTACTGCTAACTTGAGCAACTGACAAAATAAAAGAATCTACATGCATTTCTGAAATAAAAGTAATCTATAACTGATTATTACAGTTATGTATTAATTGTATTGAAACCCACATTCAAAGAAAATAAATGTTGCCAGTGGCAGATAAGGATTAACTTTGGGCTGTTTTCAAATCATAGACCCCTTTTGGGCTGTTTTCAAATCATAGGCCCCTTGAACACGAAGCATACACATGCTCTTTGATACACCTTCCCGATTGTATTAAATTGTATTCCTTGTACAATACAGTACAGTTGTTAGAGGGCATTTTAAATTTATTGTTTTGAACATTAGTAAACAATGAAACAAAATGCATGCACCAATGATAAAACTACCCAATTCAGAACATTTCCATCATAAAAGTCTACTCAACCTTCTACATTCCACCAGTATCAGTAAATATGCACAATCTCTGAAGTGTAAAAGTCATCTAAATAATTCTACATTAAAGAAATCTGTAACAATGAAGAGATTGCTGCTAGCAAACAACTTTATATGTCATTGTTTATTCATCTACAAATAAAGTGCCTGTTGCCCTTGAGGAATAAATTGCCTATGTTGCATGCATTAAAAAAATGATAAGCTAGTAATATCACAATAGGGACTGTATGGCAAACTGATAACAGGTTCATAGTTACTACTCTAGGTATCTTTGCCAAAAAGGACTGCAGCATCCACCCACTTTACAACACAGTACAGTATCAACAATGCATCTATCTACTGTGGGAGTAGAACCCACAACCTTCTGCATCAAAAGCAAGTACACTACCTGTTGTGCTATTAACAATGCAAGCAGACACAGAATAAGCAGCACTAAAGTTTTGTTCCCCTGCAGCTCTCAGCTCCTTGTAAAATTTACTCGACACACAGTTGTATCTCTGAACTTTGCAGCACAAGAAATCTTGAAAAAGCCGAAATTTATTGGGGGGGGGGCAAAGCCCAAAAACCAGGGACACATTTTAAACATTGCTTGCACAATGTTGGAAAGTTGCTAGAATAAAATGCTGTGTTACCACCATACTTTTCACTGCCACGTCTTTAACCCAGGGGACCCTGTGCAAAACAGTCAGAGAAACATACCACTATGCCAAATCAGCTGTTTTGTGAAAGAGAGGAAGACAAACTTAAATGGCTACCATTTAGTGAATTCAGTTCTCACCATAGCTGTCAACCTCTTGGCACAAAACACCAAACAAAGCCAATAATGGGGAAATACAGCCCCCAAACATATTCAGTGAATTCAGTTCTCACCATAGCTCTCAAACCTCTTAGCAAACAACATGTGGACAAAGCCAGTAATGGGGGGGGGATACAGCCCCCAAACATTCAATGAATTCAGTTCTCACCATAGATAGCTGTCAACCTTAGCACAAAATACCTGGACAAAGCCAATAATGGGGGAATACAGTCCCAAAAATAGGGACAAATTTCAAATATCCATGTTATAAACTTAGACATCTGCTAGAGTAAACAGTTTTGTGTTACCATGCACTTTCTGAAGAATATGAAGTCTGAAATTCAAATGCCTGTTATTTTTAAACATTTAACCAGGAAACTAGTCTGACTTGGAACAAAAGACAATTTTCAGCAGAGCAGGGAGAAACTCCAGACACATCTTTGTAAGATGGGAGGACATGCAGACTCCACTCAGAAGGCACCCCAGCCAAGAATCAAACCAGAGAACCTGTAGCTGTCAGGCAACAATGCTACCAGTGCACCACTGCACTACAGACTTTGCAAGCCAAGGGAAATTGTAGATACAGAAGTCACAGATTTTATGAGGAACAGAACAAATATGAGGCAAAAATCTGCAAATTTTTTTAGAAATGGTGGTGGATAGGGAATTCAGGTCCTTGCCACCTGCATCCAAGGTACACAGGGTTCAAGCCTGAGTATCTCTACCCACCACCATTTGTTCTTTCTAGCCACCAGTATATAGCAACTGGGGCATTTTACACACACACACACACACACACACACACACACACACACACACACACACACACACACACACACACACTTCATGAACAGAACATGTCTGAAGCCATATAATCCATGTGCACGAAGCCCATCCAGCCAGCGACCATTTGTCCAGCAGTATAAGTTCCGAAGCCCGCACAGCGAAATCCCTGCGAGAGCTCTCAGCTCACCCCTCATTGGCTCTGTCTGCAAGGGAAGCGGTCCAGAGCTCCTCTGTTCTGTGCGGTCATCGACCACACAGATTCCTGGGTATCCCACAGCACAAGTTGCTGGGTACCCCTTTCTCTGCATCCGGACTGCTGATAAAGGCAGTCTGAGTTCCGCGCATGCGCAGAGGAGTCGGGACTTGTGATATTTTGTTTCACAGATTTTTTTTCTTTGTTTTTTCTAGGTGGGAGGGCTGCAGACTGGCAGTCCGATAGCACAAGCCGCCCCTGCTATAGACACATCAAGGAAATAATATGCTACTATTTTTTTTTTCAACAGTCAACTATTTTTTCAACAACCATGTTATTAGCTCTTTAAGAAAATTACAGCAGAAAAGTAAAAAAAAAAAATTCTCCTCCTCATTTTGCACCTGAAGTTCGTTACAGTTTCACTGTCTTCCATATCAAAGACTAAGAGGGGTTTGTATTTTCACCTATTACCCTACTTCCTGAAGTCAACAGAAAAGATTGATTCATTTTGCAAACACCCAATTAAGCATTTGGGAATAACACTAAAAAAACATATAATATAGCATATACATTTTTACTGAATTTTATTATTTATGACAGGACCCTCTAGAGAGGGTCTTCTGCACCAGTCTGCATGCGAAAAAATTCTCAAAAGATTTTCATTAAAGGGCATCAGTTCTCCTTTTCCTAATGCACGTTGTGACACTGTATATCAGTTACATCCCCCATCTCCTGAGACCACCAGCGTACCTCATGGCATAACTAAGCACCTTCCTGCAAACCAAGCAAATTACAGTATTAACAACATAGTGCTGATGTTCTTCGTGTTTCACTGTTGCAGCCACTACATTTGGGTTATCTGCTTGCAGTAGCCCTCAGTTGGCCTGATTTAACAAAGTCTTGGGTCCTGCGTCGGTTGCTTTCCCTTCTTCCATGATGTCAGGTCGTCAGGGGTATAAAACATGCAGCCGATGCCATTACATCAGTCTTTCTTGCATTGCGGTGCCTGAAGCAGAAGCAGTTCGCAAGTGCTGTTCGGCCGACTCCTGAAATTTTTGTTTTCGAGTTTCAAAACCGAAGTCTTCAACTAAAGCTAAGTACCCCGTTGGGGAAACTTTTTCTTGCTCTTTACCCATGTCAGTAAAAGTTAATAATTGCATTACTTGTGGAAAGCAAATAACTCATAAAGATTTTTATTCATACTGTATTCCTTGCCTAGGCCTTGACCACGACATACCTTGCTGTCAGTTTTGTGCTTTATTTAATCAGCACACTATCCGTCAACGGGATATTTTTGCCTCTAAATATTTCAGTTCTCAGTTTAATTATCTAGAAATGTCGTCAGTTACCCATCCGACTACCCGGATTTAGAAAAAACACAAAGATGAAGACAGAGACAGGCCGCCGAGGTCCAAAACTGCCGATGATGCTTCTCCTAAGCCCATTCGCCAGTTCGTGGTACTCAGTGAGGCACTTTCGCAGCCCCTGATATCCGCTACGTCTGATTCTCAGGCCTCTACTTAGACCCATTCAGAGTCCGGTATGCTGCGAGATGCTTCAACTATGGAACCCGCGAATGTCTCTCTCTTGGATGGGTCCGGAGCTGCTGTGCAGGCACCAGCTTCTAAGGGTGTATTCAGGCCTACGGACTTGCATATTAAACCGCCGCCTCCTTCATTTAGGCCTAAATCTCGAACCATGCCTAAAAAACGGACGCCCAGGCCACATGCTCAGGCCTGTATGCCTAAAAAACAAATGATAAGAATGGCTGAAGATCTTATAACTCTAATCAGAGGAAGCCAACCTCCCCCTTCTAAGAGACCTAGGACTGAAGTTGCTTATGAATCTTCTGACCAGGATGCTGATTTTTCTGATTCTTCTGATGATTTGGATTTGCCCTTATCTACTTATGAGGATTCTGATGCAGATGACTGTATTCCCTCTGCTTTCCCTCCAGAGGATTTTTCTTTTGGTGAAACCTTGCATACTCTAAGGGAGCATTTCCACTGGGAAAGCCAGGATTTTTCTGATTCAAAAAAGAGGCTTAGGGATTTCTTACTTCTGCCTTAGTGTAGTCCTTTAGCTATTCCTCCTGTACTAGACATTGTTGATGATGCTTTTTCGGAATCTAGTTTGGCACCTGATTCTTTGCCTCCTGCTCCCAGAAAACCTGACAGATATTACAGGGTTCCTGATTCACACAAGTTCCTTTTTAAAAATACTATTGCGGATCCAGAAACTATTTCACAGGGACCCAAGGACATTAAGGCTTCTACTGCTAAAAATCCTACCCCTTTTGATAGAGACTCCAGGGCGCTGGATAGATGGGGAAAGAAGGTTTACATGTCTGCAGCCTTGGCCATTAGGGCTTTAAACTGTCAGTTTCATATGTTAAAGTATCAGCAACATGTTATTGGATTGCTTAAACAGAAAATTATGTTGATTCCTGACTGTGCGGAAAATAAAGAATTACAGGATTTAATGCATTCTGCTGAACAGGTTGGAAAACATACTTTGCAATGTGGATTTGATTCATTAGAGGCCTCTTGTAGGGCTGCTGTTACTGGGTCTGTGCTCAGAAGGCATGCTTAGCTTAAGGAGCAATCTTTGCCTGATCATGTTAAATATTTCTTACAAGTTCAGCCTCCTAGATTTAGTAGGCACTGGCCCTCTAAGAATTGGTCCTTTCCAGCCCCTTCCAGGTCTTCTCAAGCCAAACCCAGATACAGCAGAAACCCCAGGTTTCAGTCCCAGGGGACACACAGGACTAAGCAGTGGGGGGTTTCCGCACCCAAATCAGGGAGTAGTAAGACCTCCCTATGGAAAACTGTCTCAATGACTTGCTTTTAAAGCTTCCAAGCACTTCCCAACTGAATGCTCCTTTAGACGGAAAGACTGGTCTGCAGGCCAAAAACTGGGAACTCATTACCCAGGAAAAATGAGTTTTAAATATAGTGTCCCAAGGATACAGTTTTCACGTCCACGCCTTACCAACGCCAAGCAGGTGGCCAGATCTACCCCCAAATCAGTGGGCAGAGGCCCAAAATCAAGTACTCTTTCTCTTAAGCATGGGGGCTATTCAGTTGGTACCAGAAGAGGAAAAGGGACAAGGTTTCTATTCGTTACTTTTTCTGGTACCCAGAAAAGGCAATACATGGCATCCTGTCCTGGACCTTTCTCCTCTAAATACCTTTCCTGTGATTCCAAAATTCAAGATGCTGACTCTTCACTAGCTGCTTCCAATGTTAGGCAAAGATGCTTTGTTGGCAACACTAGACTTAAGAGGCATACCTGCACATCCCTATCAGGGAGTCTTGCAGAAGATACCTACACTTCAAAGCAGACGACATGCACTATCAGTTCTCTGCACTACCCTATGGCTTATCTATTGCGCCCAGGGTATTCACAAAGTGCCTAGCTCCAGTCATTGCATTCTGCAGGCAAAGAAATATTCAGATATAGCCATACCTGGACGATTGTCTAATTCAGGCAAAAAGCCAGGACATACTTTTGAATCATCTGGCCTTTGTTCAAAGGGTACTGACTTGTCTGGGGTACACCATAAACAAAAAGAAATCACACCTGGTACCCTGTCAACAAATTGTATTCCTAGGAGCAAGCTTGTATACAACTTCCCAGATGGCTTTCCTCATGCCAGAGAAACAGTCTCATTTGACAACCTACTTCAAACAAATGGCCACAAAAACCCAGTTATCTGCAAGGCAAATACTGCAGGCCTTGGGGTTCATGGCCTCCTGCATTCTTCTAATTCCATATGCAAGGCTGCATATGAGGAAACTGCAATGGTACTTCAAAAGCCTATGGTATCAACATTCACAGGATCTAGAAGCTATGATTCCTATCATACCTTGTCTATGCCTAGAGTTCCTGTGGTGGGCAGAGGCCTGTCACCAAAAGAAGGGACTACCATTCACACTATCCTCTGCCACCCAAACCTTAACAATACACGCATCCGACTATGCATGGGGGGGGGCTCACCTGGCAGGGAAGTGCATTCAGGGCAAATGGAACCCAAGTGAAATGCACCTACACATAAATCAAAAGGAAATAGCTGTACAGAATGCTCTGACAACCTTCAAGGACCACATTCTTTCAGGACAATTAATGGTAAAGATGGACAACACCACGGTCATGTGGTACATAAACAAGCAGGGGGTTACACACTCTTACTCCCTCTGCAGACTAGCCATGGCATTGTGGAACACAGCCTTGATCTACCAAGTGGATTTACAAGCTCAATTTCTGCCAGGAAAATTGAATACACTGGTAGATGGACTAAGCAGAAACCTCATGGACCCACATGAGTGGAAACTGGAACCAAGGATTTTCAACATGTTGACAAGCAAATGGGGGAGCCCAGATATAGACCTGTTTGCCTCCCCCCAGAACCATCAATTGGACAAATTTTACACAAGGATTCCCCACAAACTAGCTTGTAAAGTGGATGCTCTATCCTTCAGCTGGAAAAACCTATTGGTTTATGCCTTTCCTCCTCTGTCTCTGCTCTCCAAGGTACTACTAAAGATCAAACAGGACAAGCCAAGGACGATTTTAATTGCACCGGACTGGCCATGCCAACACTGGTACCCCCTCTTGTGCAGTGTGTCACGCTTGGCCCCATGGCACCTGCCTCAGACTTCTTCCCTGTTGTCTCAGCAGGAGAACCAGATTCTGCACCCTCAGCTGCAAACCCTGAACCTAGCAGCCTGACTAATTACCTAATCTCTCCTTCACCACCCCTCAGTAAATCAGTGATGGACATAATTTTAGAGGCTAGTAGGCCTAGTTACTATAAAATCTTATGCTGCAAAATGGAAAAGATTTTGTACCTGGAACCAATCTCAAGGGATGAGTGCAGCAGTGCCCAATTTACCTCAGATTCTACAATATTTGACTGAGAGGCTTCATAAGGGCTTGTCCTTTTCCTCCATCAAAATTCATGCCTTAGCCATTTCAGCTCATTATACACAGAGCCTTCCCTTTTCTCTCACCCACTGCTCAAGCAGTTCCTCAGAGGGGCCAAAAATTTAAAGCCACTGAGGAGAGCTCCAACTCCAGCCTGGGACCTTAACTTTGTCTTGGAGAAACTCACTCTTCCTCCTTTCGAGCCAGCTGCTGCTGCATATTTAAAATTCCTTTCCTGGAAAGCAGCTTTCCTTTTAGCAATCACTTCTGCAAGAAGGGTATCCGAGTTACAGGCCCTTATGACAGTGGAGCCTTTCATCATCTTTCATGCGGACAGGGTGTCCCTCAGAACCAATCCCTCCTTCATGCCAAAGGTGGTATCCATTGTGACTCTTAATCAAAAAATTTTAAAATTTTAATTCACATAATGTCGTCGGATACTCCGACTCCAGTTTTGACTAAAAGACGCAAAGATAAGGACCGACACACGAGGTCCGCGGCCTCTACCGACACCACGCCAAAGCCGATTACAGGTGGTCCGGTTCTCAGCGGCCACGCAGCCCCTGACTACAGACAACACTTCATTGGCGGTGTCTTCTGTACCCGAGGTCGCAGGCTCTTCGGCCCACACCCCGACTACAGATACCGAAGCCACTCTTGGCGGTGAAACTCAGAAATGTTAAGTTGTCTATCTCGCCTTCATTCTTGCTGGATGGGTTCGGAGCCGACCTCGGCTCCGACTCGGCCACTCTAAAAGCTCGAGAGTTGGTTCCACCGGCTCGAGGCTCCCCTTATATCCCACAATGCTAGGCGAGAGTTACCTCAGATCTCGTTTGCCGCTACAGCTATCGAGGTGTTGGTGTTCTACCGGTTCTTGGTAAGTGACTTTTCTTGTGAAGTTAGTCTATTAAAACCCCTTTAATTTTAATATTTTTACTTATTTCCCTTAGTTTAGAGGAATTCTTATCCCCTTTCTTAAAAATTCCTGTTTTTTTCCCTCAAGAACTTTAAGTTCTTCCCTTGGGCCTACAGGCCTTTTTTCTTTCCCTAGTGAAGTGTGTGTGTTATTTTTCTTATTTTAAAAAACTAGTTAGTGGTTTATTATAATTTAAACTAGACAGGTGTAATTAGTGTGTTTGTGACTGTGTGTGTGATTACACCTTTAGATATGTCTAAAGAAGCAAAGGTCTCCGGATTCAAGAAGTGTGATGCGTGCTGTCAGAAAATGTCTCTGACAGACGCTCACACTTCTTGTGTCTACTGTCTGGGACCTTTGCACCTGCAGGACTCCTGTGCTGTGTGCCATGGCTTCAGCCCCAGGGTCCTGCAGGAAAGAAAAAATAAGTTAATCTTAAGGGGCTTACTCAAGCCAGAGGATTCCCTTTCTGTATCTACAGGGAAGCCCTCTAAGGCATCTAGGTCTTCGGCTCCGACAACTGAGCCGAGACCTAAGGTTTCTAAACCTCTGTCTACATCGGCTCCGGCTGGAGCCGATGAGTCTCAGTCCACAGTTTCTGTGGTTCCTCGCTCCGCTGGAGCCGAGGTATTAGAAATTCCCGTGTCGGCTCCGACCAGACCTTCGGAGCCGACAACTAGGAAGAGGTCCAGGTCACCATCCCTTGGCTCCATTCATTCGGCTCCAGGATCTCCCCTGCTGTCTGAACGGAGCCAAAGATCTCACTCCTCTAGGTCATCGAGGCTGTCGGATCATGACCTTCAGAGGGTAGTGAGTCGACTTCTTAAGTCCGAGGCACTGGCCCAGATGCTTCAGAGCCCGACTCATCAGTCGATGCCTGCTCCCGTCCATCAATATATTCCTCCTTCGACTCTCTTGAGCTCGGAGCCGGTCGCCGAACCGAGACTGTGATAGCGCCGGAGCCGATAATTGTCTTCGGCTCCGCCGCCGCTCCGATTTCTTCTTTGGAAGAATCTCGGCCGGACTTCCCTCGCCGGCTCGAGGGGTGAGTGGCATCGGACCCTTGTCCCGACCCCTCTCCTCTCGGTGCTTCGGCTAGTGAGTTCGGCTCCGACATCGCCTAGGAGCCATCACTGTCGGTGCCAAGGGAGGTTCTTAGCTTCTCGGAGCGGGACCTCTGGCTTTGCCTGACAGGGGTGCATTCGAGGTCATGCGGAGTGTGTTAGAGCCTGGCTCTACTCCACAGTCGGTTCCGGCCCTCCCTCTACGGTGCCTCAGGTCAAGTCGACTCACTCCCTCATCCCAGACTGCAGAGAGCCAGCTCCTCAGGAACCCCTGTGGGATTTCATCCTCTTCGAGGCCTCCTGATTTGGCAGAAGAGCCCCTCGGAAGAGGAAGTGTAAGAGGAAACACATTGACTCACCTGAGTCCATCACGACTGACACAGATTTAGATGATTCTAAGGGTTCCCCCCGTTCCCCATCTGAAGATGACTCATTTGTAGTCATTCTAGAGATCCTGAAGCAGGGGGGAAATTGGCCAGCCCTCAACCCTTCGGAGGATGAATCTGTGTATCTTGAGGCGTTTGGCTCTCGCCCTTCCACCTCCTGGGTGTCCCCCTTGACCCCCTCATGCAGGTGGTTGCTAAGAAGGCATGGACGGCTCCTGATTCAGTGGACCCCACTCCCAGGAGACCCTCCAAGTTCATAACGGCACCAGCAGACAAACAATTCTTAACAAAAGGAGTTTCTGTGGATGCTATGGTGGTAGCTGCTGCCACTAAGAAGGAGCTAGCTGATCCTTCAGTACCTGTCCATCCACCTAACAAGGAATCTAGGTCCATGGACAGGTAATGGAAGCGGATGTTCTCGCCAGCGACATTTACCATGCGTCGCTGAACTACCTATGCCATTTTACTCATCTTCAAAGGGACTTGATCAAGGAAGCGAGTGAAATGTTAAAGGACCCTACAGCTGCGGGTTTTCAAGATAAGATGAACATGCAGCTGGCTACCCTTAACTCCATAACCAACTCCTCCATGCCTTATTTCTTACGCTGCTGATGGAGCGAGTAGAGCCGCAGGGACAGGTGTGGCCTTACGTAGGCATGCCTGGATGCGGCTATGCAATTTTATGGACCTTTCAAGACGTCTTTCACTAACTCCCCGCTTGATGGATCATCTCTCTTTGGTCCTCAAGTGAAAGAAACCTTGACTAGGTGCGAAACTGATGGCAAGACCCTTTCTGCCGCCAGAGTCCGTTTTCTACTCCTTCTAGGCCTTACCCCAAAGGCCAGAAAGGTGGAAAGATGTGGTTCCGTGAACAATCTCAAGGGACTTCGCCTGACGACAGAGTCGCTTCTCGCCAGAGGCAGAGGGGAATAACAATGGTAGACGCCGCCTAGGGGCAGGGGGGTCCAGAGAACCAGGGCAATCGGGAAGCCTTCTGACAAGCCCTTTCAGCATCCCTGAGGTGTTGCCCGACTGCCCACCTTCGGAGGCAGTCGGGGAAGATTGTCACTGTACCCAGAAGCCTGGCTATCCCTGACTCAAGACAAATGGGTACAGTCCATCATTTCAAGGCTATTCTATCCCCTTTCTTCGTGATTCCAAACCAATCAAAAATCCCTTCCAGATGTTCCACCCTCAAAGGGATCTAGCGGTTTTGGAGATTTCAAAACTGCTTGCAAAAGAGCAATTCAGCCAGTTCCAGCAGACCAGCAAGGATCCGGAATCTACTCAAGGTTCTTTTAGTTCCAAAGAAAACAGGGACTGGAGACCAATTTTGGATCTCAGTATCTTGAACAGATCAGTCAAGAAAACAAGATTTCGGATGGTCACGCTGCAATCCATCCTTCCCTTTTGGGCAAAGGAAACTGGATGTGCTCTATAGACCTTCAGGATGCGTACTATCACATAAAATGAACAGACGCCCAGAAGATTCCTCCGCTTCAGGCTGGGAACCAGTCATTTTCAGTTCAGGGCCCTGCCCTTTGGTCTCACCACTGCCCCCGGTGTTTACCAAATGCATGGCAGTGGTAGCTTCTCACCTGAGACGACAAGGATTCCAGGTGTTTCCATATTTGGACGACTGGCTCCTCACAGCTCCCACCAAGCATCTCCTTCTGATGGCCAGGGATTACACTTTTCGCATTTGTCAAAAGTTAGGCATTTCAATAAATTGAAAAGTCTGTTTTGTCGCCTTGTCGCTATTACTTTCATAGGCGCAAATCTAGACACAGTAGACATGTTCAAGTAGACTAACACATCAGAGAATAACAGACATTCACAAACTGGTCTCACTCCTTTCAACAACAACAGAATCAAAGCCAGGTTAGTTCTGAAAGTGTTGGGAATTATGGCGGCGGCCATACCTCTGCTTCCATTAGCCAGATTCCACATGCGGATCCTTCAATGGATGCTCTTTACTCAATGGTCATACCAGCAACTTCCAATGTCTCACACCATTATGATCACGCAGGCGTGCAAAAATCATCTCATGTGGTGGATGTCTTCCCCTCAGCTCTTGTTGGGAAGACCCTTTGTTCCACCCTCCGGTTGCTACTCTGACAACGGATGCCTCCCTGATCGGGTGGGGGCATTATCAGGGCAGGACGGTCCAGGGCACATGGCAACCAAACGAATGCCACTTGCACATAAATGTTCTGGAGATGAGAGCAGTGCTTTTAGCGTTGCAAGCCCTTCAAGACTCTTCCCTTGGGAACGACAATCCAGACAGACAATATGTCTGTAGTGTGGTACATCAACAAACAAGGCGGAACCAGGTCATACCCCTGTGTCGAGAAGCACTCAGATTGTGGCAATGGGCGATTTCTTCTCAGCGGTTTCTGATAGCAACGCACATCCCCGGAAGTCCAATCAAATTATGGACAAGTTGAGCAGAGCTATCCTCATGCCTCACGAGTGGTCTCTGAAAGACTCTGTTGTGAGAGAAATTTTCTCAAGTGGGGTCAGCCTTGCTGCGATCTTTTGCTACTCCCCAAAACAGCAAGTGCAGAGAATATTTCACTCTATTCCCTTTACCAGGCCAACCCAGCAGAGACGCCTAGTCCAAGTTTGGCCCCGGGGACTTCTGTATGCATTTCCTCCTTCCCACTAATCTCTCAAGTGATACAGAAAGCTATCGCCAGAAGGCCTCATTGATCCTCATTGCTCCTTACTGGCCTCGACAGGTGTGGTTCCCTTTCTACATCGATTTCTATTGAGCGACCGTGGAATCTGGACCTAGTTCCAGATCTTTTGATCCATCAGTCGGGTCAGTTTCATCGCCTCCTCCCTCTCTGAACCTCACTGCTTGGTTCCTCCAGTTCCAACCTTAGCCAGGCTTCCTCAATTATCTCACTCCGCTCGAGATATTTTGATAGCTTCCCATAAATCTTCCACTCGGAAGATTTATTTGAGTAAGTGGAAACGCTTCACATATTGGGCTCAAGGAAAGGACATAGATCCTTTCACTGCTTCCATCCAATTAGTCCTTGAATTTCTAGCTGAACTCTTCCATGCAGGTTCATCTCCCTCTACTCTTAAAGTTCAATTGGCAGCTATTTCTAACTTTCATGTGGGTATTTCTGAATCTGCCTTAATGTCCCACAAGCTTTGCAAAGCCTTTTTGAAAGGAGTTTTTCTTCTCAGACCTCCTATAAGAAATCCTCCTTCTCCTTGGGACCTAAATTTAGATGTTAAGTTGTCAATCTCGCCTTCATTCTTGCTTGATGGGTTCGGAGCCGATCCCTCGGCTCCGACTCGGCACTTGCTTTAGCTCGAGAACTCCTTTTACCAGCTCGAGGCAGCCCCATATCCCATGATGCAAGGCAGGAAGTACCCAGATCTCGTTTGCCGCTTTGGGAGGTCTTCTTTACCAGCTCCTGGTAAGTAATTCACTTTTGTGACATTTAAGCCCCTTTTTACTTAAAAACTTTTTATATTTGTAGTTTAACTTTAAACTTAATTTTTCTGACAAAAATCCCTGTCTCTTTTAAATTTTTTTAGTCAGTTAATTTCCTTTCCCATCCCCCTGTTAGGGTGTGTGTGTTGGTTTAATTTACTATATCCCCTTTTGGGATTAATTTAATTTAATTGGACTGGTGTGTGTGTTTTTTGGGCACCATGTCTAAAGAGAGGGTTTCAGGTTTTAAGAAGTGTGACTCGTGCTGTCAGAAGATGTCTCTGACAGACGGTCACACTTCTTGCCTGTACTGTTTAGGCCCTCTTCACCTGCAGGACTCCTGTGTTATTTGTCACTCCTTCAGCCAGAGAGTCCTGCAGGAGAGAAGGAATAAGTTGATTCTGAGGGGTCTTCAGCCGGAGGGCTCTCCGCCAAGTCGGCCCCACAAAATCAACAAAATCTGCCAAGACCCAGGCTTCTGGTTCTAAGCCTGTGGCCTCGGCTCCGACTCGTATAGAGTCGAGATCGCTCCGCTGGAGCCGATTCTGGATCTACTAAGCCTTCGGCGCCGATGGCTATCGGTGCGAATCTGCTTTGACCACTGTGGGGTCGGTTCCGACCGCCCGACACCCACGCACGGCATCGTGTCGGCCCGATCGGCTCCGACACCCATGTGGCACAGGCATCGGTGTCGGCCCGATCGGCTCCGACCGTTACATTTGGTGGCTGTATCGGCTCGCTGGAGCCGATATCGAGCGCTCTGCCGCTCCGAGAAATCGGTGCCGACAGGATCAATAATATCGGCTCCGATGACCCATTCCAGGAAGAGGTCGAGGTCTCCTTCCTTGGAGCCGATACTGCCCGCCTCCTCTTCTATCGGGAGCCATCGGAGCCGATCTTCAAGGTCATCCAGGTTGTCAGACCATGACCTAGAGAGAGTGGTCAGTAGATTGCTCAAGTCACAGGTACTGGCCCAAATGCTACACAGTCCGTCTCAGCAGACGACTGTTGGTCCACACCCGTTACAGTTCCTCCTTCGACTCTACCCCAGAGTTTGGAGTTGGAGTCTTCGGGCAGGGTTACTGCTACGGCTGGAGGACGGATACCCCTTCTGTTCCTTCAGCCCCTACTCTTATCTCCTCTTCCTTAGAGGGATTCGTGGTCGGGCTTCCATGGTCTCCTCCGAGGGGTGAGTGGCATCGACCCTTGTCCGAGCCCGCTCTTCCCTTGGAGCCTCGGCCTTGGTGAGCTCGGCTCCGACATCTGCCTCGGAGACTTCCCTTCGGTGGCCCCTGGAGTTCCTAGCTCGGAGCGGGTCTCTCGGACCTGCCTGGGAGGGAGCATTCGAGGTGATGAAGAGTGTACTGGCCACTGGTATCAGTCAGCAGTCTCTTCCCGTAGCTCCTCCCTCTATTGTACCTGTTGACATCTCTGCCACTTCTCTTGCTACAGGACCCAGAGATCCTCCGCCTCAGGTTTCCCCATTGGGAATTTCCCCTCTTCCGAGGATTCTCCTGATGTTTCGGAGATCCTCCTAGGAAGAGGACTTGTAAGAGGAAGCATGTAGACTCCCTGAGTCTGTCACTGGATACTGACTTTGATGAGTCAGAGGGATCCCCTAGATCCTCTCTGAGGATGTCTCCTTCTCAGACATCCTAGAACTTCTGAAACAGAGGGAAACTGGCCTCCAACAATCCCTCTGAGGATGAGTCAGTATACCTAGAGGCGTTTGGATCTCGGCCCTCCACCTCCTGGGTGTCTCCGCCTTCGACCCCTTATGCAGGTTATAGCAAAGGCGTGGACAGCTCCTGACTCTGTAGAGCCAGTCCCTAGGAGGCCTTCTAAATTTATAACTGCCCTAGTGACAAACAATTCCTTACAAAGGGTGTCCCGCTGATGCCATGGTGGTGGCTGCGGCCACCAAAAGGAACTTGCAGATCCTTCCGTGCCCATCCTCCTAATAAGGACTCTAGGACCATGGATAGGTACGGCAAGCGGATGTTTTCCTCAGCGACCTTTGCTATGCTCGCTGAATTATCTTTGTCACTTCACCAGACTCCAGAGATATCCTGAAGGAGCTGGGAGAAGTAGTTCAGGATCCTACAGCTGCAAGGGCCCAAGAAAAGATTGCTTCGCAGCTAGGAACCCTCAATTCCATTGCTAACTCCTCCATGCGGCTAATATCTTATGCTGCTGATGGAGCGAGTAGAGCCGCAGGCACAGGTGTGGCTCTTAGACGCCAAGCCTGGATGCGGCTATGTGATTTTTGGATCCCTTTAAGGCGTCCTTCACAAATTCTCCCTTTGATGGGTCAGCTTTGTTTGGCCCTCAGGTGAAGGAAACCTTGACCAGGTGTGAGCAGGACGGCAAGACTCTTTCTGCTGTTGGAGTCCGTTTTTCCACCCCTTCTAGGCCTTATCCCAAAGGACAGAAGGGTGGGAAGATGTGGTTCCAGAATCCCAAGGAGTCACGCGGATTCACGTGGTCAGTTTACCCCTAGAGGCAGAGGGGTAACAACAACAGACGCCGCTCTAGAGGCAGAGGGGGTCCAAGAACCAGGGCAACAGGGAGTCTCTTCCTGAAAAGCCTTTTCAGCATCCCTGAGGTGTTGCCCGGCTGTCCCTCCTGAGGCAGTCGGGGAAGATTATCACTGTACCCAGAAGCCTGGCATTCCCTCACTCAAGACAGATGGGTACAGTCGATCATATCCAAGGGTTACATAATTCCTTTCGAGGAAAGTCCCTTCCCTCAAGTTCCCTTCCAGATGTACCACCGGTCTAAGGGACATTGCAGAGTTAGAGATCGCAAAACTACTGCAAAAGAGCCATTCAGCCAGTCACAATAGACCATTCAGAGCCGAATCTACTCAAGGTTCTTTTGGTCCCCAAAAGACGGGAGACTGGAGACCAATATTGGATCTCAGCAGACTCAACAAGTCTGTCAGGAAGACAAGATTCCGAATGGTCACTCTTCAGTCAATTCTGCCCTTCTCACAGAAGGACAACTGGATGTGCTCAATAGATCTTCAGGATGTACTATCACATCAAAATTCACAGACGCCCAGGAGATTTCTCCGCTTCGGCTGGGGTCCAGTCATTTCCAGTTCAGAGCCCTGCCCTTTGGTCTCACTACAGCCCCCAGAGTGTTCACCAAATGCATGGCAGTGGTCACGGCTCACCTGAGACGTCAAGGATTCCAGGTGTTTCCGTATCTCGACTGGCTCCTGTCAGCCACCACCAGGCATCAGCTTATACAAGCCAGGGATTACACAATAGACCTTTGTTCTCATTTGGGCATCTCAGTCAACTACGAAAAGTCATCCTTATCGCCCTGCCAGTCTATTACCTTCATAGGCGCAAACTTAAACACTGTTCGGATGTCAGCTACCCTTACAGAACAAAGAGTTTCAGACATTCAGACTCATGTCAGGATCATTCTGGCCAGCAAAAAGGTACAGGCCAGAATGGTTCTAAAGGTATTAGGTCTTATGGCTGCGGCCATCACTCTTCTTCCCCTGGCTCGATTCTACATGCGCCTCCTTCAGTGGATGCTGTTCACACAGTGGTCATACCAGCAACTCCCAATGCGTCACCAGATTCTGGTGACACAAACATGCAAAGAACATC
Organism: Protopterus annectens; assembly: GCF_019279795.1. Classification (NCBI taxonomy): domain Eukaryota; kingdom Metazoa; phylum Chordata; order Ceratodontiformes; family Protopteridae; genus Protopterus; species Protopterus annectens. Next base: position 610,862,584 of record NC_056747.1, read on the forward strand.
TTGCTTGGTGGATCACATCGCCTCAGGTTCACCAAGGCAGGTGCTTTGTACCTCCGTCCCCGATAGCCACTGTCACCACGGATGCCTCCTGATCGGGTGGGGGGGTCATTATCAGGGCAGGATGGTTCATGGGACGTGGCAACCGTTCGAGTACCATCTGCACATAAATGTCCTGGAGATGAGAGCAGTGCTTTTAACGTTGCAAGCCCTCAACGACTTTCTTCCCGTAGGGACAATTGCAGTCCACACAGACAACATGTCTGTAGTTTGGTATATCAACAAACAGGGCGGAACCAAGTCCTACCCCTTGTGTCGAGAAGCGCTCAGACTATGGCAATGGGCGATCTCCTCTCATCGGTTTCTGGTAGCAACGCATATCCCTGGGAAAACCAACATTATAGCGGACAGATTGAGCAGAGCTATTCTCATGCCTCACGAGTGGTCTCTCAAGCAATCCATAGCGGAAGAGATTTTTCTGGAATGGGGTCGTCCATGTTGCGATCTTTTGCTACTCCCCAAAACAGCAAATGTCCAGACTTCTTCAGCCTCTTCCTCTATCAGGCCATCCCGCCAGAGACGCTCTGACCCAGGATTGGCCCCAGGGACTTCTTTATGCCTTCCCTCCATTTCCTCTGATCCCTCAGGTGATCCAGAAAGCTACCGTTTTGAGAGCCAAATTGATTCTCATTGCCACTTACTGGCCTCGACAAGTTTGGTTCCGTTCCTCCATCATCACCTTTGGTGCAGCCGTGGCATCTGGACCCAGTGCCAGATCTACTGATTCACCAATCCGGTCAGCTGCACCGGTCAATTCCTTCTCTCAACCTCACAGCATGGTTGCTCCACTTCCTTCCTTAGCCAGGCTTCCTTTGATCTCTAACCCAGTTAGAGATATTATAGTAGCTTCACTAAAATCCTCTACCAGGAGGATTTACACAAGCAAATGGAAACGTTTCTCTTATTGGGCTAAGGCCCAAAATATTGACCCTTTTACTGCCCCTGTTCAGGCAGTTCTGGACTTCTTAGCAGAGATTTTCCATGCAGGCTCCTCTTCTTCCACAGTCAGAGTTCAGTTGGCTGCTATTTCTAATTTTCATGTCGGGATAGCAGATCATAATATTATGTCCCATAGACTCTGCAGGGCCTTTTTGAAAGGGATTTTCCTACTAAAGCCTCCAATCAGGAATCCTCCTCCTCAGTGGGATTTAAATTTAGTGCTGACATCCTTGATTCTTCCCCTTTGAGCCAGCTGTTTCTTGTTCCTGAAATATCTTTCTTGGAAAACTTTATTCCTAGTGGCTATTACATCTGCCAGGAGGGTGTCTGAACTTCATGCTCTTCGGTTCGACCCTCCTATTTGATTTTTCACAAAGACAGAGTATCTTTGAGAACTAATCCATCTTTTTTACCTAAGGTCGCTTCAATAACAATCTGAATCAATCCATTGATCTCCTGTATTTTTCCTAACTATTCAGATAGAGCTGAACAAAAGCTACATTATCTTGATGTCCACCGTCAGCTTAGATATTATTTGGACAGAACAAAAAAATTTAGGAAATCTGATCAACTTTTTGTTTCCTATGCGGATAATAAAAAAGGCCTTCCTGTTTCTAAAGTGACTTTGTCCAGATGGCTTTCTTGGTCATCACTGAAATTTATACGATCAGGGGAAAACAGCTGTGCTCAAAACCTAAAGCACATTCAACTAGGAGTTTAGCTACTTCTACAGCCTTTCAAGCTAGACTACCTTTAGACACTATTTGTGCAGCGCCACTTGGGCCACTCCTCACACTTTTGTTTCCCATTACAAATTGGACTTGGCCTCCAGGGACAGAGCCAGTTTTGGCTCTACAGTCCTCAAGAGTTTGTTCCATTGAGCCACCCAGGATAGAGGTGCTAGGACGCGGTCCCATCAAGCAAGAATGAAGGCGAGATTGACAACTTAACATTAAGAAGTTATGTACCTACCATAACGTTCCATGTTAGTTGTCTTCTCGCCTTCTTTCTATGACCCTCCCTCCTTCCCCTGGCCTGGACAGACCTTGTATAAGAAACTATAATGCTAAAGACCATTTAGACCTGGTCCTTTTTCCATCTGTAAGTTTCTTCTTCCTTTGGGAAGTATTGTTTATGCTTGGTGTTATTGCCCTTTTGTCAACAAACGAGATCTGGGTACTTCCTGCCTTGCATCATGGGATATGGGGCTGCCTCGAGCTGGTAAAAGGAGTTCTCGAGCTAAAGCAAGTTTAGTCGGAGCCGAGGGATCGGCTCCGAACCCATCAAGCAAGAAAGAAGGCGAGAGAAGACAACTAACATGGAACGTTATGGTAGGTACATAACTTCTTATTCTTGCTTCTTTGATTCTTCCCCCTTTCGAACCTGCAGTCTCCTGTTCTTTAAAATTGCTATCATGGAAGACTCTTTTTCTGGTAGCTATTACTTCAGCTAGAAGAGTTTCAGAGCTTCAAGCACTCAGCTGTCGACCTCCTTATCTATTGTTTCATAAGGACAGAGTATCCTTACGAACTAACCCGTCCTTTTTGCCTAAGGTGGTCTCGACGTCAAATCTAAATCAAAGCATTGACCTCCCTGTCTTTTTTCCAGAATATTCCAATAGGTCTGAACAAAAATTACACTGCCTGGATGTTCATCGTCAATTGAGGTACTACTTGGATAGAACAAAACAATTCAGAAAATCTGATCAGCTGTTTGTCTCCTATGCGGAAAGCAGAAAGGGACTTTCAGTTTCAAAGGTATCATTATCCAGATGGCTAACATCTTTGATTTCCCTTGTATATGAAATTAGACACCAAAAACTGCCTAATAAACCTAAGGCCCATTCCACCAGAGCTTTGGCTACTTCTTTAGCCTTCCAAGACAGACTGCCTATTGACACCATTTGTGCAGCGGCTACTTGGGCTACTCCTCACACTTTCATTTCTCATTATAAGTTGGACTTAGCTTCTAGGCATAGAGCTAACTTTGGTTCCACTGTTCTCAGGAGTCTGTTCCGTTAGGGCCCCCGGGACAAGGTGCTAGGACGCGGTCCCATCCAGCAAGAATGAAGGCGAGATAGACAACTTAACATATAGAAGTTATGTTCTTACCATAACGTTCCATGTTAGTTGTCTTCTTCTCTCGTCCCACCCTCCTTCCCCCTGGCCTGGACAGACCTAGAGGAGTTGTGATTGTGACCTCTCTTTCTACCACCTCTTTCTTAGGCATATGCTGTTGTGCATATTTCCTGGTTCAGGATGTAGGTCACCCTTCTTTCTTCCTGTTGTTAGAGGTGGACTCTGTTTAGAGTTATTCTGTTACTATTATAAGCTGGGGTTAGCTTACAAACGAGATCTGAGGTAACTCTCGCCTAGCATTGTGGGATATAAGGGAGCCTCGAGCGGTGGAACCAACTCGAGCTTTTAGAGTGGCCGAGCCGAGGTCGGCTCTGAACCCATCCAGCAAGAAGAAGGCGAGAAGAAGACAACTAACATGGAACGTTATGGTAAGAACATAACTTCTATTTTAGACAGGTCTGCCTCCTCTCAAGGTGTCTTCAGGCCTTCCTCTTCTTTTTCCATCAAGGTTTTCACTAAGTCTAAGACAGCCATGCATTCTAAAAAACAAACCCCACAGGGCCCTTCTCAAGGCCCCATGCCTAAAAAGCAGATGCTCAAAATGGCTGAAGTCTTAATTTCTCTTATCAGGGGTTCTCAACCCCCCCGGAAAAAAGGCCCAGAGTGGAGGAAGAATCCCCCTCCTCGGACCAGGCTTCCATTATTTCAGAACATTCTGATGACCAGGGACATTCATACTCCCCTTTTGAAGATTCTGATGCAGAGGAGTCCATTCCCTCTGTCTTCCCCCCTGAGGATTACTCTTTTGGGGAAACCTTGCATACCTTGAGGGAACACTTCCACTGGGAAGGTCAAGAGTACTCAGACTCCAAGAAAAGGCTTAGGGATTTTCTCTTGCTCCCTCAGCACAGGCCTCTGGCTATACCCCCTGTCTTAGATATCCTTGATGATGTGTATTAGGAGTCCTGCCTTAACCCAGACTCTTTACCTCCAACCCCAGTCAAGCCTGACCGGTATTACCGGGTTCCTGACTCACACCAAGTCCTATACAAAAGCCATGCGGCTGACCCAGAAACTATCTCACAGGGCCCCAAGGGAATTAAGGCCTCCACTGCTAAAAATCCTTTACCTTCAGAGAGGGATTCCAGAGCTTTAGAAAGGTGGGGGAAAAAGGTATACACCTCGGCCACCTTATCCATGAGGGCATTAAACTGCCAGTTCCATATGTTAAAGTACCAACAGTTTCTGTTATCACAGTTGAGAAGCAAAATGTCACAACCTGAACAACCAGATTTAAAGGAGTTGCAGGATTTGATACATAGTGCAGAACAAGTAGGTAAACATACCTTGCAATGTGGTTTTGATGCTTTAGAGGCCTCATGTAGAGCTGCTGTTACAGGATCAATCATGAGACATGCTTGGCTCATAGAGCAAACCTTACCAGATCATGTCAAAGCAAAATTACTGGATGCACCTCTGCAAAAAGATGTATTGTTTGGTGTTAAAGCTGAGGAGGTATTAAAGAAAATGGAGGAAAAGGCAAAATCAATGCAAACAGTGAAAGATTTCCTACAGGTACAACCTCCACGTTTCAGTAGAAATTGGCCTTCAAAAAATTGGTCCTTTCCAGCCACGGACAGACCCCAAAAGAGGTAGATACAGGCGCCCGAGGGGTAGAGGGCAATCTCAAGGATCGTTTAGAGGCAGACAATGGCAAGCACCTACCCAAAGAGGTAGTGAGGACAGTTCACAGCCATTCAGAAAGCAGAACCAATGACTTTCCCCTTTGCATGCCAAGCAAGGCTCAAATGGCAGCACCTTTTGGTGGAAAACTGGCATTATTTTCAAAAAATTGGCATATTGTCACAAAAGACAAATGGATCCTGGACATTATAGACAGAGGCTACAGATTCCACTTTCACACCCTTCCAAAAATGAGAGGCATGCCAAACCTGCCACACAATCAAAGGGCAGAGGCACAAAAACAAATTTCAGATCTCATGGACATGAAAGCTATTCAAGAGGTACCTGCACAAGAACAGGGTCAACGATTTTATTCCAGACTATTCCTGGTACCAAGGAAGGGCAAAGATTGGAGACCTATTTTGGACCTACCCATCCTAAACACATTTTTACTCGTGCCAAAATTCAAGATGCTCACATTACAGCAGCTTCTTCCCATGCTGGGCAAGGAGTCTTGGCTGGTAACATTGGACCTCAAGGAGGCATACCTGCATGTCCCAATTAGACAAGATTGCAGAAGATACCTCAGATTTCTTGCAGGTTCAACACATTATCAATTCTCTGCATTGCCCTTTGGATTATCTACTGCACCCAGAGTGTTCACGAAATGCCTGGCATCAGTAATTGCCTACTGCAGACTGCAAGGGATACAAATATACCCATATTTGGATGTCTGCCTGATCCAAGCGGACAGCAAGCACATACTTCTGAAAAATCTGGCTTTTGTAATAAGGTTGTTGAATTCCCTGGGATACACAGTCAACAAAAAGAAATCAAGGCTAATTCCCTCTCAAGCAATAATTTTCCTGGGTGCCAACTTGGATACAAACACCCAGATGGCCTACCTCACGCCAGAGAAACAAGGGCATCTAACTCAATACTTCAAAAACTGGCAACTTTCACCAGGCTGACTGCAAGGAAAATCCTGCAGGCTCTGGGATTCATGGCATCTTGCATCCTACTAATCCCATGTGCAAAGCTGCATATGAGGAAACTTCAATGGTACCTGAAAAACCTATGGTCTCAGCACAGCCACAGCTTGGAAACAATAATACCACTAATTCCATGTCTTCAAAAGGAATTTCTGTGGTGGGCTCAAGCATGCCAAACAAACACAGGTCTCCCATTCTGCAAGCCTCAAGCAAGTCAAACCATCACAACAGATGCCTCGGATTACGCCTGGGGGGCGCACATGACAGATCAGTGCATTCAGGGCAGATGGTCCCAAAAGGAAAAGCACCTACACATCAATCAAAAGGAAATGCTAGCAGTAATAAATGCTATTATAGCTTTCAGAGACCTGCTGCATCCAGGCCAGCTATTGATAAGGACAGACAACACCGCAGTAATGTGGTACATAAACAAACAGGGAGGAACCCACTCATACCCTCTATGCAGGCTAGCCATGTCTCTTTGGAACAGGGCTCTGGAATTGCAAATCGAGCTTCAAGCACAGTTCCTGCCAGGCAAGGAAAACACGCTGGCAGACAACCTAAGCAGAAATATGACAGATCCACACGAATTGAAGTTGTATCTTCAAGTTTTTTCAAAAATAATTCAAGCATGGGGAGAGCCAGACATAGATCTCTTTGCCTCCCACAAAAATCACCAATTGACAAAATTCTGCTCAAGGACCTTTCATCCACAGGCCTGGAAAGTGGACGCACTCTCTTTCAGTTGGACAACAATGACAGTATATGCCTTTCCACCTCTTCCTCTGCTGCCCAAAGTTCTATTAAAAACCAGAGCAGACAGACCAAAGATGATTCTCATCGCTCCAGACTGGCCCCCACTCCTGATGAGCCTAACGCATTCCCCACCATGGATCCTGCCTCTAATGCATCTTCTACTGACTCAGCACAACTTCAAAACCCTTCACAGCCAGCTGAAAACACTCAATCTAGCCGCATGGAAGATTCCTTAAAATCACAACAGACCCTACTCTCCAAGGAGGTACAGGATGTTATTTTGGAGGCCAGAAGACCTTCTACTAGAAAAGCTTACTCCGCCAAATGGAAACGGTTTTGTGCTTGGAATGAGAAAAAGGGCCCAGAACCCTGGAATACTGAATTTACCTCAAATATTACAGTACCTAGCTGAGATGCTAAGCAGTGGTCTTTCATTCTCTTCCATCAAAATCCATGCCTCAGCCATTTCTGCAGAATACAACACTGATCCTCCTTTATTCTCTCACCCACTCTTAAGGCAGTTCCTCAGAGGGGCTAAGAATATAAAACCCCCAAGGAAACAACCAGTACCTGCTTGGCATCTCAATTTCATTCTAGAGAAACTGACTTTGCCTCCTTTTGAGCCAGCTGCCTCAACAGAACTGCAATATTTGTCCTGGAAAACAGCCTTCCTGCTGGCTATCACCTCACCTCGCAGGGTTAAGGAACTACAAGCCCTCATGGCTGTGCAGCCTTTCATCATTTTCCATCAGGACAGAGTTTCCTTACGAACCAATCCTTCCTTTACGCCAAAGGTAAGTATCCATGGTAGCCTTGAATCAGGCTATCCACTTGCCTACCTTTTACCCCAATCCTCAAAACAAAGGGGAGAGACTACTACATTCCTTGGACATTCACAGACAGCTACGTTATTATTTGGACAGAACAAAGCCTTTCAGAAAATCAGAGCAACTCTTTGTGTCCTATGCTACAGGGGCTCAAGGGAAGCCTATTTCCAAACAGACGATCTCAAAATGGATAGCCCACTGCATACACTTATGTTACTCTCTTCATGGTAAAACTGTACCTGCAGGCATCAGATCTCACTCCACAAGGGTCACAGCTACCTCTGCATCTTTCCTCAGGGGGGGTTCCTACCAAAGATATTTTGGAAGCTGCCACTTGGAGTTCCATGCATACTTTCTCCAAGCACTATCACCTGTCTTTATACTCCAAATCTAGAGCAGGTTTTGCCACTGCAGTTTTGCAGGGCATCCTGGCTCCTCCTAGTTCCACCTAGTGCCTACCACCCCTTTTTTAGCTTTGGTATTCTACCCATCTGTTATGACTGCAGCTGTATGCACGATGAACATAGTACAGTTTTGTACCTACCATAAATGTAGATGTTCGAGTGCTAATACAGCTGCAGTCCAGGTTTCCCTCCCTCCTTCCCCTCTGGAACAGGCCTAATGGCTAACACTTCCTCATACAACCTGATTGGGGTAATCTTTTATGGTGTATTTGCTTGCAACTACTGTATTGCATTATTACATAAATATATGTATTGCCTTCCTTCTGGGGGCACCTGACATCTGGGGCAAGAAAAACTGAAAAAAATGGCGTCGGCTGGTTCTTTTATACCCCTGCCACACTGACGTCAGGGAAGAAGCGACGACAACCAACGACGGACCTAGACTTTGGAATTCGGCCGACCGAGGACCCGCCTGACGGCAGGAAAACCCATCTGTTATGACTGCAAGCTGTATTAGCACTCGAACATCTACATTTATGGTAGGTACAAAACTGTACTTTTTGCATTTTATTAGAGGGAAATCAGATGGAACACTTCCTCTGTTTTTGTCTTTTTGGCTTTTCCCGGTTAGGGGTCACCACAGCGGAACTCCGGTCCGCTAATGATTGGCAGTAGATTTTCATGAGTGCCAAGGTGCCAGTTCGACGTCCAACCTTCAACGAAGGCACGCCCTTACGCATGTCTTTCGAACGCCACTCTGTAACTTGCTATAATCATGGCAGCATAAAGCTTGACTGCAAATAATGTACTTACTTTAAAGTACTGTAGCATAGTTAAAAAAAAATCATGTTTTAAATTTAACGGATGTATGCAAAAATACTTAAAGAAATGTAAGCGGATGCTAGGTAATGTAATTTTGCTTCAAAGAGAGTGCTAGTCATAACTGAAAAAGGCCTTGGTGTAGCTCAATTAACTGGCTGTCAGACAAATAAATAACTAAACTATTATGCTTTGGATATACAGTCACAGTTTTGTCTCTAGTCACATTTTAGAAAAGGAGAATGTTCATCATATTGAACATTGCTGCAGTAGCCTTAGCAATATGGGTATCTTGCCAAGGATCTAGCAGATGGCCAGCTTTCAAGGACCTTGCATGCAGCCGAACTGTCTGGCAACTCAAGCTGAACTGACAAAAAGACAAGTGACACTTTCGAGGATCAATGTTGAGCTTGTGCTGTTCCTTTGCTGGATAGATGTGTTCCCTTTGGGGAAAAAAACTTCCATTTGATAACTTTTGTTTATTATACTTATTTTAAAGCTACAAGTTAGTGTTTTAACAGACTGTTAGAAGACTGTCCTATACTTTTAAATTGGAGCTCTGTTTTTTCCCCATCAGTTTTAAAGTTGCTTAAAGTAACTGAAAACCAGTTTTTCTGTAGAAGTTGTGTTTGTTTTACTTTGTGGGGCTGGCAGTGTTATAAAGTGCTTTTTACTGTGTTTTTCTATGAAAAAGTTACTTTTAAAGACTTTAGTTTTTACCAGCATTTGCTGCTTGTTTTACCTGGGAAAGGGGCACCATTTTCGGCATGACTGTGGAACAATCTGTCTATTCCATGGTTGGTCCTTTTTCTAGTCACAAAAAGAAAGTTAATCAAAGAACCTTTGCCCTCACAGTAGTCTAGCAATTTGCCTCAGCCACAGGTGGGTGACTCTGTTGTGGCCATTAGTTGTACTTCAGGCCACTTGTCTTTTACACCGGATCCCTGTGGTGTAGCACCTACAGCCACAATAGACTGGAGGTTAGCCACGTCCTTTTTTGGTTGTAAATGTCCCCTCAATGGGTAAGATAGAGCCACTGTTGTCAGTCTTGGGAGAAGGAGTACGGAAGGCTTCTCTTTTTTGCCAGAATGTTGTGTCCATCCCTGGGGAAATCTGCTGCTGGTGCCATTAATAACACTGTTGGCCCCATTTTCCCTGTCAGACAGAAACAGAAAACTAGCGCGATTTAGCGTGGAGTTGCCACAGGAGCACACAAGAGCAGCGGCGGTTAATCAAGGTTAAACTGTTCGGGCTACCTAAAGTCCACTCTTCATTTTTTCCCTTAGAACAGCTCTTCCTAAGCTGTACTGCTAATCTAACCACCCTATTCTATACCTAATAAGTTTAGATCTACTTGATTCCTAAGTGACTATTCTCTATCCGGATAGCCTAGCACTTGCTCCCAAAGTACTCTTTACTCTGATATAGCACTTTTTATTATACATAGCACCCTACCAGCCTAATACCCTTCGATCATCCACATCCCTCGAAGTCTTTTCAAACCCATCTACACAAAGTTTTTAACTTTTCCTTCTAGCATGTTGCGGGGTCAGTTGCTAGTGTCCTCTCCTGCTCAGCTGATGAATCTGGGAATATTGAGGCAATGTTACAATTGCCTCATGTACACAGACAACCCTCTCCTTCTCCCACAAAACACAAACACATGCGAGAGATGCAACTATATAGCCAAACTGGAGGATGAGCTCTCTCAACATAGGACTGGCAAGACCAGACAGGAGGAGAAGGTAACCACACACACCACAAACCCAGTCTCACATAGCACTATCACAACTTCATATCATACACATAAACACATAAAGACATACTCAGAGGCTCTGACCAAAAATCTACCAAAACAGCAGAGGCCACCAAAGCAGACACCCAAACAACTGCCACCACAGACCAAGACACATGCAACACATAGACCACAAAGTCAGTGTGCCAAACAGTCACAGCCCTTAAGGCCAAACACAATGCCAGACACTCTTGTCATAGGTGACTCCATAGTCAGACACACTGACGTCCCACTCACCAGATTGAGCAAGGAGAAGGTCACAGTAAGCTGCCTGTCAGGCGCTAGAATCCGCCACATAACGCAAGCACTCAGGTCACTCGACAGCAGGTACAAGTATGACTCGGTCATTGTCCATGCTGGTGTGAACGACCTGAGACGCACCTCCCTGGACTACATGAAAAGAGACATAGAGGAGCTCTCTGATTATGTAGCCCAGGCAGGTATGACCCTGACCTTGAGCAGTATCCTACCTTCACCAAGAATGATGTCACAATACAGAGACAAGATGATCAGCTTTAATAATTGGCTTAATCTCTGGTGTCATTCAAAGGGGATCCAATGTCTGTCTGCCTGGGATGACATGCTGGACAAGCCACGCTGCTTCGCAAGGGACGGTTTGCACCTGTCACCCCTGGGCTTCTGGATATTGGCAAAGGCTCTTGCCACCCCCATAGTGCCTTTTTTAGCCAAGGCTCAAATTCTAAACCTACCATCCTAGAACAAAACAAAGGAAAAAAACTAAGGGTAATGCTGCTCAATGCCAGAAGTCTCAACCTCAAGATGCACTTTCAAGCCCTTTTCAGTATGGAGAACATCGATGTCTGTGCTGTGACTGAAACCTGGTTCAAGGCTCCTGAGAGCACCCCGGCACTATCAGGTTTTACCTCATATCATGCGTTCCGGCCCCAAAATCCAGACAACACCAAGAAAGGAGGAGGGGTGTCCATATTCATCAAAGACACCCTCACCTCCAGGTTGGTGGCAACGCACGATGCATCAGAGACCATCCAGGTGCAATTAACCGCAGGGAAGACTGCTCTGCAATTTGTAGCATGTTACAGGCCACCCTCTCAAACTCAGGAACCTCACACAGCTTTCCTGAAAACTCTGGAGGGGATAAATGTAACCCCAAACACCATCATACTAGGTGATTTCAACTATCCGAATATAGACTGGGATCACTACTCAAGCCCCAACACTCTAGCCCAAAGGTTCCTAGAGTTCATAAACTCAAATGCCATGGAACAACTAGTCACCATACCCACAAGAGGCGAAAACATACTAGATCTCATCATCACGAACATGGGGTCACAATGTTCAACACCGGAGGTATACCCCTCATTGGTGAGGTCAGATCCTAAACTAATCTCACTGGAAGTCCACATCCTGCCCCCACCCCAGATAAAAAAGACCACAGTTAAGAACTTCTTTAAAGCCGACTTCACACTTCTTAGAACTGGCGTGGTCTCTTTCAAGGCCCCCGAACCAGCGGAAACCATCACTAAAGCCACTGAATCACATACAAATGCCTTCTACCAGCACCTCCAGGACTGCATGGATCAGGCAATCCCAAACAAAACAAAGACTCTTTGTACCAAAGGCAAGCATCCAGTCTGGTGTACCCCAGCCATAAACAAGCTCTACAACAAAAGGAGAAAGCTACTACAAGATAGAGCAAAATCCCTAAAAGGGAAGACACCCTTGATCATTATAAGTAAAAAACTAAGAGCTCTCATAAAATCATCCAAGGCAAATTTTGAAAGAAAAATCACCAAGGACTCAAAAGACAATCACAAGGCCTTTTTTAGTTATGTTAGAAACCTGGGAGGAAACTCCCAGATATGCTCAGAACTAGTTCAAAATTATGTAAAGATCACTGAACCTACAGACATTGCCAACATACTGGCTGACAGGTTCAGTGCAAATCCTCCCACAAAAGGAGAAATATCTATACCAGAGGATTGTAGCCTCCCAAACATCTCAAATGCTCAGGTGAGAACAGCTCTCTCCAAGGCGAAAAACACAGCATCCATGGGACCTGATGGTGTCCCCGGTTGTGTGCTCCACGAACTCATTGAGGAATTAAACCCGCAATTAGGGCAGCTGTTTAATCTTAACCTCACCTCAGGATACGTACCCAAGGAGTGGCGTACGGCAACTGTGGTCCCACTACATAAAAGAGGTGCCTCCACCGACCCTGGAAACTACCGTCCCATCAGCTTGACAAGCCTGGTCTGCAAAGCTATGGAGAGGATCATAATGGAACTCATAAATAAAGACATAGGGGACTGCAGACATTGGATCAAACCCAATTTGGCTTTGTCAAGGGCAGATCATGCCACTTAAACTTGGTTGACTTTGTCGAAACAGTCACCAAGGCCATTGATGAGGGCAAGGCAGTCCACACAGCCTACCTTGACCTGGCAAAGGCATTCGACACAATACCCCACTCGGGCATCATAGAAAAACTCACCAGCTTAAATGTAAACCCATACGTCACAAGATGGGTTGCAAACTGGCTAAGTGACAGAACCCACAGGGTCAGAGTTGCTGGCGCCATGTCTGATTCCAAGCCTGTCACAAGCGGTGTCCCACAGGGCTCGGTCCTGGGCCCACTCTTGTTCGGCATCTACTTTTCAGAAGTACAGGCAAGCACCGGAGGATTATGGCTGACAAAGTTTGCAGATGACTGCAAACTGGGCGCCATAGTTGAAAACACACCAGACACAGATATCCTTCAGAAGGGTCTCATAGAAACGGATAACTGGTGCCAAAGCCATGGCCTAAAGTTAAACGCTAAAAAATGCATAGTCATACCCTTCGGGAAAAACAAGGTTACCCCCAGCTACCATATAGGTGGCAATCCGCTAAGCACAGAAGAGGTTATCAGGGATCTGGGGACCCAGGTTGACAGTAACCTTTCATTTGACACCCACGTTGCCAAAGTAGTTAGGAAGACCTTCTACATTGCCCACCTGATCATGAAGGGATTCACATCTAGGTCAAGGGAGGTCATCATTCACCTGTACTCATCACTCATCAGACCGATGATTGAGTATAACGCCCCATTTGGAATGTATCTGACCCGACACCTGCAGCAATTGGAAAGGCCCCAAAAGTTCCTCACCAAAAGGATAAAGGGTCTCAAAAATATGTCCTATGCTGCCCGACTGAAGGAGCTCCAGCTCTACTCAGTCGCCATCCCTACTCAGAGGTGACCTGTGCCTGACATACAAGGCCATGTCCAACCCGGAATTAATGAACATGCTTCACCTCAAAAAATCTAAATCCATCCGATCTACAAGAGCACAAAACTTGAACCTTGACCCGGTCATAAATAGGACGTGCTGGAGGGACAGATTCATCACCCAGAGCCTCCCTATGCTGTGGAACAAAATCCCGGTACATGTGAGGCAGAGCACCTCACTGGCTTTGTTCAAGAGAAATCTTGACCAATGGATGGGAGATCGCAGGTATACCCCAGGGATCACCTCAGTGTCACTGCTTGACAGAGGCACAGCTAAATAATGGGCATAGTATCCTTCAAACTAAAGGGGTGGCAAAAGTCACAAAACTCTGGGCTAGGCTTATAAATGCCCTAGGGCAGATAGCCTAGTATGAACCTATGAACCTATGTATCTACTCTTCCTCAAATTTCCTTAGGAATAGTTTACTGGGTTTGGGTCAGGATTTAATTCAAGCTATTGATCTACTTGTAAAGTAGTTTCTGGTTTAAAAAAAAAAAAAAAAAAAAAGGAAAAGGACATCTAGACAGGAGGATGAGGGGACAGACTCTAGGTTTACTTTTCAGATTTCTGATTCAGAGGAGAGTTTAGTTTCTGACTCTCCCTGTGGGGATTCTCTTTCTGTGAGACTATTTTTAGAATGCACCACTGTTTTTAGTGATGGAACACTGAGGTTTCCTAGAGCTGTTAAAAAAAGGATTTAAAGAACCTGTACCCTTTCTTCCAATTCCTTCAGCTTTGGAAGATGTGCGTTTTATACTTGCCAGTCAGCCAGCTGCCCCTTAAAAGGAAAATAGGATGTATAAAGTTCCTCACTCTTAAGTTTTTATACACTTCCCAAATCTGATCCAGCAGCTTTAGCTTTAGTTAATCCTTCTGCTGCTAAACATTTAATTCCAATCCTACTACTCCTGATAGGGATAGAAAGATTATTAATAAGTATGGTAAAAAAGTGTATTCCTCTTCAACTTGATTTTCAGAATTTTGAATTGTCAGGCTCGTGTTAAAGTTTGATGTTCTTCGTGTTTCACTGTTGCAGTCATCACACTTGGGTTATCTGCCTGCAGGTTGCCCTTAGTTGGCCCGAATACCAGAGTCTTGATATTTCTGCATTGGACGCTGTCGCCTCTTCCATGACATCAGGTCGTCAGGGGTATAAAACACGCAGCCGACGCCATTACATCAGCTTTTCTTCCTGTGCGGGAGCCCAAAGCAGAAGCAGTTCACAAGTGCCGCTTGGCCGCTACCTGAAATTTTCGTTTTTCGAGTTTCAAACCTGAAGTCTTTTATAGCTAAGTACCCCGTTAGGAATCCTTTTTTTTTTGCTCTAACCGATGTCAGAAAAAGTTAACAATTGTCTTGCCTGTGGAAAACAAATAGCTCACAGAGATTTTCATTCTTACTGCGTCACCTGTTTAGGCCCAGACCATGATGTCCCGCTCTGTCTCTTTTGTGCCTTGTTCACCGCCAGAACTATTCGTCGTCGGGCTGTCTTTGTCGCCAAATTATTTCGCTCTTGTTCTCCGTATTCCGAAATGGCTTTGATAAGCCATCCGACTACCGATCTTCCGAAAAACATAAGGATAAAGAAAGAGACAGACTGCTTAAGTCCAAAACTGCTTCTGTTAAGCTAGTCACCAGTCCGCCGGTACTCAGTGAGGCGCTTTCGCAGCCCCTGATACCCGCTTCTACAGATTCACAGGCCTCTACTGAGACCCTTTCGGAGTCCAGTATGCCGCAAAATGCTTCTTCGACTATGGAACCTGCGGATGTCTCTACCTTGGATGGGTCTGGAACCGCTGTGCAGGCACTGGCTTCTGTGGGTGTATTCAGACCTTCTGATGTTCGTATTAAACTGACTACTTTGTTTCTGAATAAAACTACCGAATTTCTCAGGCCCAAAGTTTGCACTATGTCTAGGAAACCGATGACCAAATCACATTCTCAAGCTCCAGTGCCACAGAAACAAATGCTTAGAATGGCTGAAGACCTTATTACTTTAATTAGGGGAAGCCAGCCTTCCCCCTCTAAAAGACAAAGAATTGATTTTCCTTCAGATTCTACAGACCTTGAGTCCGATGACTCTGACCCCTCTGATTGCCAGGATATACCCTTATCTACCTATGAGGATTCAGATGCAGAGGATTCCATTCCCTCTGCTCCCCCAGAGGACTTTTCTTTCAGTGAAACCTTGCATACCCTAAGAGAGCATTTCTGCTGGGAATGCCAGGAACACCCACAGTCAAAAAAGAGATTAAAGGAATTTTTAAACTTGCCTCAGCACAGGCCTCTAGCTATACCCCCTGTCCTGAATATTGTAGATGATGCCTTCATGGAGTCCAGTCTTACCCCTGATACTTTACCACCAGCTCCTAGAAAGCCTGACAGGTACTACAGAGTAACTGATTCTCACAAATTTCTCTTGAAAAATCCAACTGCGGATTCAGAAACCATTTCCTAGGGACCTAAAGGTATTAAGGCTACTACAGCCAAAATCCCTACCCCTTCGGACAGGGATTCTAGGGCTTTAGACAGATGGGGTAAGAAGGTGTATATATACCTCTGCAACTCTTGCTGTTAGGGCTTTAAATTGCCAGTTTCACATGTTGAAGTACGAGCAGCATATTATGGAACTAATTAAACAAAAAATTTTGTTGATTCCTGATTGTGCAGAAAATAAAGATTTACAAGAGTTAATGCATCCTGCAAACCAAGTTGGTAAACATACTTTGCAGTGTGGTTTTGATGCCTTAGAAGCATCTTGCTGGGTAGCTGTCACTGAGTCTGTTCTGAGAGGGCATGCTTGGCAGAAGGAACAAATCTTGCCAGACCATGTCAAAGCAAAATTGCTAGATGCTCCATTAAACCAAGAATGATTGGTTGGCACAAAAGTAGAAGTAGTTCTTAAAAAGATGGAGGAAAAAGCTAAATCTGTGTGAACTGTTAAAGATTTCTTACAGGTACAGCCACCTGGATTCAGTAGGCATTGGCCTTCAAAAAACTGGTCCTTTCCAGTCCTTCCCAGATCTTCTCAGTCCAAACCCAGGGGCAGCAGACCACAAAGCCTACAGTCTCAGGATATGCAAAGATCTAAACAGTGGAGTGCTCCCACCTCAAAAACATGGGAGTGGTAATCCACCCCCTTATGGAAAAAACTTCACAATGACTTGTCCATCATCCTTCCCAGCCATGCCCAAGTACTTGCACCCCTAGGAGGAAAGCTCGCCTTGCATGCACAAAACTGGGATTATATTACCCAGGACCAATGGGTCTTAAACATTGTATCCCAGGGATGCAGATTCTACTTCCACTCACTGCCAACCCCAAGCGGATTGCCAGACCTTCCTCCAAACCAGTGGACAGAGGCCCAAAAGCAAGTACTTTCTCTTCTCAGTATCAGAAGCAATGAATAGAGCAAAGGGGGACAGGGTTTCTACTCCAGACTGTTTCTGGTGCCCAGAAAAGAGAACTCCTGGCACTCTATTTTGGATCTGTCAATTCTCAACACCTTCCTGGTGGTACCAAAATTCAAAATGCTTACACTCCCGCAGCTGCTTCCTGTGCTAGCCAAGGACTCCTGGCTGGTCACCCTAGACTTAAAAGAAGCTTATCTGCACATTCCCATAAGGGAATCTTGCAGGAAATACCTACGTTTCAGGACAGGCTCTGTGCACTATCAGCTCTCTGCACTTCCCTTTGGCTTATCTACTGCGCCCAGAGTATTCAGAAAGTGCCTGGCTCCAGCCATTGCACACTGCAGGCCGAGAAATATCCAAATTTTCCCATATTTGGATGATTGTCTGATTCAGCCGGACAGTCAGGAATTGCTACTTCAGCACCTGGCATTTGTAAAAAGCCTCCTCACTTCATTGGGGTATACCATCAATGAAAAGAAATCACAACTGGTGCCCAGTCACAAAATTGTATTCCTGGGAGCAAGCTTGAACACAACTTCCCAGAAGGTATTTCTCACTCCAGAAAAAACAGGTCTATTTGAACAACTACTTCAAACAAATGGCCACCAAAAACCAGCTATCTGCAAGGAAAATACTGCAAGCCCTAGGGTTCATGGCCTCATGTATTCTGCTAATGCCATATGCAAGACTGCATATGAGGAAACTTCAGTGATACTTGGTCTTTGGTGCCAACATTCTCAGGACCTGGAAACAGTCATTCCAATCATACCTTGTCTAAGGGCAAAGTTCCTTTGGTGGGCAGAAGCATGCAACCACAACAAGGGACTGCTTTACACCCAACCCCTTGCCGCCCAAACCCTGACAACAGATGCATCCGACTATGCATGGGGGGCTCACATGGCAGGCAAATGCATTCAGGGCCAAATTCTCCTGCACATCAATCAAAAAGAGTTGCTAGCTCTACAGAATGCTCTGACAGCCTTCAAATACTTAATCCTTCCAGGACAGCTGCTGATAAAAACAGACAACACCACAGTTATGTGGTACATAAGCAAGCAAGGGAGAACCCATTCTTACCCACTCTGCAGGTTAGCCATGGCCCTGTGGAACACGGCCTTGAGCAACCAAGTGCATCTACAAGCTCCATTCCTGCCAGGCAAATAAACTTCACTGGCAGATGACTTGAGCCGAAATCTCCTAGACCCACACGAGTGGAAATTGGAGCCCAACACCTTCAACCTTATAATCCAAAGGTGGGGGACACTGGATGTGGGCCTCTTTGCCTCCCCTGAAAGCCACCAGTTGAGCAAGTTTTGCACTAGAAACCCTCACAGTAGGGCCTGGAAGGTGGATGCCGTATCCTTCCAATGGGAAAACCTCTCAATTTATGCATTTCCCCACTCTGCCCCTCCTCTCAAAAGTACTACTCAAGATCAAACAGGACAGGCCAAAGGCAATTCTTATTGCCCCAGACTGGCCACGTCAGCACTGGTACCCTCTCTTACGCAGTCTGACAACAGTGCCACCCTGGCACCTTCATCAGACCCCTACCCTGCTGTCTCAGCAGGAGGGACAAATTTTGCATCCACAGTTGCAAACCCTAAACCTTGCAGCCTGGCTTATCCTCTGAATACACCACCAGCAACCTTCAGCAAACAGGTGCTGGACATCGTTCTTGAAGCCAGAAGGCCTAGTACTTGGAAATCCTATGCTGAAAAGTGGAAAATATATTGTTCTTGGAATCATTCTCAACAAAAGGACACAGCAGTGCCCTCTTTACCTCAAATCTTGGATTACCTAGCAGAGCTACTCCACAGAGTCTAATCCTTCTCCATAAAGATTCATGCCTCTGCCATCTCAGCTCATTATAATACTGAGCCACCTCTATTTTCTGACCCTCTCATCAAACAGTTCCTGAGAGGGGCTAACAATTTAAGGCCCCCTAGGAGAGCACCCACCCCTGCCTGGGACCTTAACTTTGTACTGGAAAAGCTCACGCTTCTCCCTCTTGAACCTGCTGCTTCAGCAGAGTTAAAATTCCTCTCTTGGAAAACAGCCTTGCTTTTAGCCATAACTTCAGCAAGAAGAGTGTCTGAGTTACAAGCACTAATGGCTGTGGAACCCTTCATTATTTTCCATGCTGACAGGTTTTCCCTCAGGACTAACCCATCCTTTATGCCTAAGGTGGTGTCCAGTGTGGCTCTAAACCAATCCATCAATTTGCCAACCTTCTTTCCTAATCCTCAGAATAAAGGTGAAAGGATCCTGCACTCCTTCGACATGCACAGACAGCTCAGGTTCTACCTTGACAAGAATAAACCTTTCAGAAAATCTGGCCAGCTGCTAGTCAACTTTGCTTCAGGTTCAGAGGGCAAGGCCATTTCAAAGCAAACCATTTCCAAATGGATAGCACATTGCATCCATTTCTGCTACAAACACCATGGAAAACCTACCCCACAGGGGATCAGACCACATTCCACTAGGGCTACTTCCACCTCTACAGCATTTCTCATTGGAGTCCCTATCAGGGACATTCTGGGAGCTGCAACCTGGAGTTCTGTACACACTTTCACCAAGCATTACCACTTAGCTATTTTTTTCTAAATTCAGAGCTGGATTTGCTATAGCAATCTTACAAGGCCTGCTAGCCAGCCCTAACACTTCTTGACTGCCTCCACCTTTCATCAGCTTTGGGAATCAGCCCAAGTGTGAAGACTGCAACAGCGAAACACAAAGAACATAGTACAGTTGTGTACACTTCACATAAATGTAGATGTCCGAGTGTATTCACTGTTGGAGTCCTGGTTTCCCCTGCCTCCAGCCCCCTGGTTTTCTCTATCTTTTCTACCTTTCCTCTCTATGGCCATTTTTAATGGCAGTGGTATTTACTTTTTACTGGTGGTTTTCCCCGCCATATGCTATCTTTCTATTTTGGGGGCTCCTGATATTTGGGGCAAGAAAAACTGATGTA
Source organism: Protopterus annectens (assembly GCF_019279795.1). NCBI lineage: Eukaryota > Metazoa > Chordata > Ceratodontiformes > Protopteridae > Protopterus > Protopterus annectens. The sequence goes on from NC_056747.1 coordinate 610,882,566, forward strand.
ATGGCGTCGGCTGCCTGTTTTATACCCCTGACGACCTGACATCATGGAAGAGTCGACAGCATCTGACGCATAAATCCTAAGACTCTGGTATTCAGACCGATTGAGGGCTACCTGCAGGCAGATAACCCAAGTGTGATGACTGCAACAGTGAATACACTCAAAATCTACATTTATGGTAAGTGTACACAGCTGTACTTTCTGAAGAATGGGAATTCTCTGAGAAACATTTCTCACACTATAACTTGTCTTGTTTCTGTCACAAGCAAAATTTAAGTATTTTAATCTAGTAGTTCTGCTGCTGTTTGTTTTGTGGGTGTACAAAAGGTTCATCAAAATAGGGTGCAGGGATACCTTTTATGCCAAGTAAAGATAAACTCTCTGAAATTTGTATGATACTGAGTAAAGGTAAAGGACTTTGAGGCAATCAATGTAGGACACTGTGTTTACTTATTTATTCTTTTTGTAAGGAACCTTTGTGGATGATCCAGTTGCTGCATGTGTCTTGTCAGGTACATACTGAAGGATGCATTATACTCAATGATGGGTTTGATGAGGGTTGAGTACAGTGGTATGATTACCTCTCTGGACCTAAATGCCATGATGCCCTTGCTTGTAAGCTGAGAAACAACAGACTTTTCTTACCATTGTGGGCGCATGTTGGTCTAATGCTGTGTTACTATGTACATGAGTTACCAGATCCCTGTCTTGTGAAGCAACCTTTAGGGGTATTTTTTTGATGATGTAGTTACCTGGGGGTGGCTGACTTCCCAAAAGGTACTATAATGCACTTTTTGATATTGAGTTTTAAGCCGTGGTTTTCGCACCAAACGTTTGTCTGTGTTAGACCTTCCTAAAAGATGTTCCCATTGTGGGAGGATTCATTGACTACTTCCAGTTTGCATTTGTCTTTGAACTTCGTTGGTCAGAGGTCTTTGACATTGGCTTTGACATCCGAGAAGTAGATGCCCGAGATGAGGAGGACACCACTGATGACTAGCCTGAAAAGGTGATCTCACAAATTTTCATCTCTTGATCTGAAGTAGTTAACTTAATTTTATCTGCAACTGTGGGTATTAAGATCCATATCGGATCCGAGCTGGCAACTTATTTTCTAGCATCTGCTCCAAGCTCCTCCCCTACCCATAATAGACCACCATCTTCTATCTTCCCTCAGATCTCATTTGCCGTGCCATAGTGAGCATCGTGGTCTCCTTTGCTATGAGCTTCAGGGATTGTAAGTATGTTTATTTTTGTATTCTGTGTGAAAGTGGTCATTAGTTTTCCCTCCCTTTTAGTCTACGCTGTTTACCGGTTCTAGGTTTAAAAAAAAATGTTTTCTTATTAAGAGTAGTTTCTAGTCCCACTTCCCTTCAGTGTGTGCTAGTGTGTTGTGTTTCCTCTTTAGGGAGTGGCGGTTAGTTTTAGGGTATGGCTGATCAGCCTAAGTCAGTTTTCAAAAAATGCACAGTGTGGCCATAAGCTCTCACCGGCTGATGATCACACTCTGTGTGCAATCTGTTTGGGAGTGCCCCATTTATCCATCCAGTGTACAATTTGTGCAGGCTTCAACTCGAGGGCCCTCAGGGATAGGAAGGCCAAAATGGTTGCCAAGTGTCTTCTCCCTGCCTCCATGCTGGATTCTGCCATGGCCTCGGTCTCTGGTACTCCCACCCAACCACCCACTCAAACAGGGACTCAAACTCCTGCTCGAGCTTTTGTGCGGGAGGAAAAAGAAAAAGCAAAAGAGAAAGAAAAAGAAAAGGACAGAGAAAGACGCAAGGAAGACAGAGAGAGGAAGAGGGATAGGGATAGGCCTCGCAAGAGGTCTCCGGATAGGGAACCCTTGCCTAGTCCACCATCCAAGAATTTGAGGCCAGCTTCTCCTAGGCTCCGCTCACCCCGTTTCTCGCCAGAGCCAATGGAATCTTCCGATCCGAGGCCTTCCTCATCCTTGCTTCGCAGACTAGCCAGATCCGAGTCAGTCGCCTCTTCGCGATCGACTCGGAGCCTATTGGACTTGGACATGGACAAGATGATGCGGAGATTCATTCAGACCCAAATACAGATGGGAGTCTTGCCAGGCCCCTCTCCATCTGGAGGGGGGAACCTCCATGCCATTCCTCCTTCCCGTCTTCAAGTTTTCCCTTGGAACTAGATGAACTTTCAACTTAAGCACTCAAACCATTCACTTCTCATACCGGCACTTGCTCAAAACTCATAGCAAGCACTAATAAACCTTAGTACTAGACCCCCCCCCCCCATGCTGTAGAGAAGGACAAGGCTCTCTGTTCGGCCTTACCAGCCAATCAGTAAAATAGTTCACTGTACCTATCCAGGCATGTCCAAAGGGCAGTTTCAGGTGTAGTCTCCAGTCCAACTGGTTTATCTGGGCATTTTGAGGCAATGTTACAATTGCCTCATGTACACAGACAACCCTCTCCTCCTTCCACCAAACACCAATACATGCGAGAGATGCAATTATACAGCCAAACTGGAGGCTAAGCTCTCTCAACCCAAGACTGGACCAGGCAGTCAAGAGGAGAAGGGAATTACTTGCATCCCACAACCAATCTCACATAGACCTATGAAACCAGCACTGGCAAAAAACACACACATATACATGAAAGCATACACGGAGGCTCTAAATAAAAATCTGCAGAAGCAACAGAGACCTCCAAAGCAGACATCCAAGCAACCTCCACCCCCCCCAACACAAACCATGAAACACATACTTCACAAAACCAGTGTGGCACACAGTCACAGCCCTTAAGGCAAAATAACATACCCAGCACACTAGTAATAGGTGACTCTATAGTCAGGCACACTGACGTCCCACTCACTAGGAGAAGGTTACTGTCAGCTGCCTGTCTGGTGCCAGGATCCGCCACATAACACAAGCACTCAGGTTACTCCAGAACACGTGCAAATATGACTTTGTCATTGTCCATGTTGGTGTGAATGACCTGAGCCGTACCTCCCTGGACCACATGAAAAGAGATGTGGAGGAGCTCTCTGATCATGTAGCCCAGGCCGGTATGACCCTGACCCTGAGTAGCATCCTGCCCTCACCAAGAATGATACAGTGGTATAGAGAAAAAATGATCAATTTCAACAATTGGCTAAGCTTCTGGTGTCATTCAAAGGGGATCCAGTGTCTGTCATTCTGGTATGACATGCTCGACAAGCCACACTGCTTCGCTAGAGATGGCTTGCACCTGTCACCCTTAGACTTTTGAATACTGGCCAAGGCTTTTGCCACCCCCATAGTGCCTTTTTTAGGCAAGGCTCAAAAGACAAACCCACCACTGTAAATAGCACAAGTAACAAAAAAACTGAGGGTAATGCTACTCAATGCCAGAAGTCTAAACCTCAAAATGCACACACTCTAGGCACTCCTCAGTATGGAGAAAATCGATGTATGTGCAGTAACAGAAACCTGGTTTAAGGCTCCAGAGAGCACCCCAGCACTACCAGGCTGCAACTCATACCATACATTTTGGCCACAAAACCCAGACCGAAATACAAAAGGTGGGGGAGTATCCATGTTCATCAAGGATACCCACACCTCCAGGTTAGTGGCAGAGCACGATGCTTCAGAGATCATCCAGGTGCAACTAACAATGGGCAAAACTGCTATTCAATTTATACCTTGCTAGAGATCACCCAAAATGTCCCAGGACCCCCTGGAAACACTGGGAAACATAAAGGTCTTAACAAACACCCTGATATTGGGTGATTTCAATTACCCAAACATTAACTGGGAGAACTACTCAAGTACAAACTCCCTTGCCCAACATTTCCTAGAATTTATAAACTCAAATGCCCTGGATCAACTGGTCAACACCCCCAACAGAGGTGACAACATATTGGACCTGGTCATCACCAACACGGACGACCAGTGTTACATACCAGAGGTCAACCCCTTGCTGGTTAGATCTGACTGTAAACTAATCACTCTGGATATCCACATTCCGCTTCTACCCACGGTCAAAGAAACCACCGTGAAAAACTTTTCAAAAGCAAACTTCACGTTACTTAAGACCGGGGTAGGAAGTTTCAAAGCCCCCATGCTAAAGGATAACGCTGTCCAAGCTGCAAAATCCTTTACTAATGCACTCTATGGGCACCTACAAGAATGCATGGATCGTGCTATCCCAAACAAAACCAAGACACACTCCTCCAAGAAAAGGAAACCCCTGGTGGACCCCTGCCATAAACAAGCTATACCATAGGAGGAGGAAACTAGTACAGAAAAGAGTAAAATCCCAAGAAGAGAAGACGTCCCTGATCAGTATCAGCAAGAAACTACGTTCCCTCATAAAATCATCGAAGTCTAGCTTCGAAAGAAAAATTGCCGTGGACTCCAAAGATAACCACACTGCATTCTTCAGCTATATCAAGAATCTAAGTGGCAATTCTCAGATCTGCTCTGAGTTAGTGCAGAGTGGCACAAAATACACTGAACCGACCGATATAGCCAACATCCTGGCAGACAGGTTCAGTGCAAATTTCACCCCCCTCTCACCTCCAAAAGGGCCCATAACTATATCAGAAGAATGTAGTACCCCTGAAATCACAGACACTCAGGTTAAAACAGCCCTCTCCAAAGCCAAAAACACAGCATCAATGGGACTGGATGGTGTCCCGGGCTGTATCCTACACAAGGTCAAAGATGAACTAACCCCTCACCTAAACACACTGTTTAAACTCAGCCTCCCCACAGGCTACGTGCCCACAGAGTGGCGCACAGCAACGGTTATTCCACTCCACAAAGGTGGAGCCACAACAGACCCTGAGAACTTTCACCCTATAAGCCTGACTAGCTTGGTCTGCAAAGCTATGGAGCGCATCATTATGGATCTCATTAACAGAGACATTGGAAACCTCCAAACACTGGACCCTACCCAGTTCGGCTTTAAGGGCAGATCATGCCTCCTAAACCTGGTGGACTTCTTTGAGACAGTTACCAAGGCTATAGACGAGGGAAAGGTGGTCCACATAGCCTATCTAGACCTTGCAAAGACCTTTGACACCATTCCCCACTCAGGTGTTATAGACAAGCTCACCAGCCTGAACATAAACCCCTACGTCACGAGATGGGTTGCCAACTGGCTCACGGACAGAACCCACATAGTAAGAGTTGCGGGAGCTAGGTCCGACTTTAAACCGTTTACAAGTGGCGTTCTCCCGGGCTCAGTCCTAGGATCCCTCCTGTTCGGCATATACTTCTCAGAGGTACAGGCAAGCACAGGAGGACTATGGCTGACCAAGTTTGCAGAAGACTGCAAACTAGGGGCTATAATTGACTCTCCGGGTGACACAGACATCCTCCAAAAGAGTCTCACTGAGACAGATACTTGGTGTCAAAACCATGGCCTCAAGCTAAATGCCAAAAAGTGCATAGTCATCCCCTTAGGAAAAAACAAAGTACCCACAAACTACCACATAGGTGGTAGCCCCCTAAATACAGAAGACGTAGCAAGGGATCTGGGGACCCAAGTAGATAGTAACCTCTCCTTTGATAATCACATTGCCAAAGTGGTTAGAAAATCCTTCTATGTGGCCCACATAATCACAAAAGGGTTTGAACCAAACCCCCCCCCAAAAAAAAACCCCCAACCCCCCCCCTTTAAAAAAAAAAAAAGGGGGTAACCCCCCAAAAACCCCCCCCCCCTTTTTAAAAAAAACCCC